>NC_056743.1:377292887-377592887 GCF_019279795.1 Protopterus annectens | reverse complement strand
TTTAACTGCTGCAGTGAAATCCAGAAGACTGACTACGGATGGAAGTGGAGCAGCCAAGCTGTCAAGTTAAGGGTGTGGAGAGATGGATGGAATGTTCCTGACTTATGTGTCAGCAGTTTTGAAACTGGGTCCAGAATCCATGGATCCTCCAGTAGATGAGGCCCAAGAAAGGAAAACCAAATCTGACGAGGCCAGTATGGAGCAATGAGGATCATCTTGCTTCCCAAGGATTTTGCTTTCTGAAAGACTTTTGATACGAGGGAAATGGGGAAAAGCATACAAAAGTCCAGACAGCCAATTGTGAACAAGTGAGTTTGTCGGTGTCTCCCCCAGAGGGGGGATTAGGGCAAAGTAGCTGCTGCATTTGGCATTCATAGGGGTGGCAAAAAGATCGCAGCAAGGCTGGCCCCATTTGCAGATCTCTTCCGCTACATTCTGATTCAGAGACCACTCGTGAGGCATCAAAATTGCCCTGCTGAGATTGTCGGCTATCACACTGGACTTTCCCTGGGTGTGCATTGTGACTAGAAACCATTGGGAAGATACTGCCCACTGCCAAACTCTCAGAGCCTCTCAACAAAGTGGTTCCTCCTTGTTTATATACCATACCACTGACAATGTCTGACTGGATTGCAATCGTCCCTAGAGGAAGAGAGTTGCGGAGTGCTTGCAACGCCAGAAGCATTGCTCTCATCTCTAGAACATTGATGTGCAAATGGGCCTCATGTTCCTGCCATATGCCTTAGACTGTCTTTCCCAGGTAAAGCCCCCCACCCTATCTGGGAAGCATCCGTGGTCACAGTGTGGCAACAAGTTGATGTGGAAAGAATGGTCTCCCGATGGTTAACTCGGACTGAATCCACCAACGAAGATCCTTCTTGCAAGTTTCTGTTGTTATGATTGGGTGAGAGAGAGGAAGTTCCTGAAGCGACCACTGGGAGAAGAGTAACCACTGTAGGATTCTCACATTTATACTGGCTAATGGAACAAGGGTTATGGTTGAGGCCATTGTTCCCAATAGTTTGAGCACTATCTTTGCTTTGACCTTGTGTTTGGGAAGAAAGAGCAATATCTGTTGTCTGAGATTTTTAATTCCGTCAGCGGGAAGGAGCGTCATCATTGAAATGGTGTCTATTTCTGTGCCTATAAAAGTAACATGCTGACAGGGCGACACGGCAGATTTTTGCAAGTTTATTGTAATGCTTAGCTGAGCACAAACTTGTAGAGTCATGTCTCTGCCTTGTTGAAGTAGATGCTTGGTGGTGGCAGTCAGGAGTCAGTCATCCAGGTACGGAAACACTCTGAATCCAAGACGTCTCAAGTGTACTGCTATGCATTTGGTGAACACTCTGGGGGCTGTAGTGAGACCAAAGGGCAGAGCATGAAACTGGTAGTGACTGGCTCCCAGCCGGAAGCTTAAGTGACTCCTCGATGCCCTGTCCATGTTTATGTGGTAGTACGCATCTTGGAGGTCTATCGAGCACATCCAATTGTCTTTCCCTAAAAGGGGGAGTGCAGACTGCAGTGTCACCTTTCGGGTTTTGGATTTCTTTTCTGATTCGTTTAGTCTGCTGAGATCCAATATGGGCCTCCTGTCCCCTGTTCTTTTGGCACTAAAAAGAATCAAGAGTAAGTTCCGAATCCTATCTGGTCTGGGGAGAAGGACTGGATGACTCTTTTGTTTAGCAACTTTTGAATCTCTACAGTTGCTTGATCCCCGTGATTGGGTGGAACATTTGTGATTTTCCTGGTTCGAGGAGGGGTTAGGAGAAGGGTATGGAGTAACCTCTGGATATTACGTTTTGTACCCACTTGTCTTTTGTGATATTGTGCCAGGCTTCTGGGTACAAAGATAAAGTTCCCCCGACTGGCTCCAGAGTAACAGTTGGGCCTCTTTTCAGGAGCGCTGATAGGGACATCCGCGAAACAAATCACAGTCGCCCTGGTTCTGCGGACCCCCTCTGCCTCTAGGACAGTGTCTACCATTATTTCCTCCCTCTCTGCCTCTGAGGAAGGAATCACCTTGTGCGTCTGGGAAAAATCTCTGGGATTTCTTGAACCACATCTTCCTGCCTTTCTGCCCTTTGGGATAGGGTCTTGAAGGGACAGAAAAATGTACTACAATGGCAGAGAGAGTTTTCCCTTCCTGTTCGCATCTGGTGAGTTTATCCTTAACATTTGGTCCAAAAAGTGAGGCACCGTCAAAAGGGGCATTTGTGAAGGTAGACTTAAAGGGTCCCGCAAACTTACACAAGTCCATCCAGGAGTGTCTCCTTAGGGAAATTCCTGAATCTGCCGCACTACTCGCTCCATCTGCTGCGTATACCAGCCTCATAGAGGAGTTCACAATGGAGTTTAAGGAGGATAACTGAGCGGTAACCTTTTCTGGTACCCCCCCCTCAGCTGAAGTACCTGTAGAGTATCTCCTAGTTCCTTCAGGAGATACCTCTGAAGCCTTGTAAAATGGGTAAGATAATTCAGCGATCTAAGGGTAAAAGCCGCTGAAGAAAAAACACGCTTACCATATCTGTTCATCTTTCGAGACTCCTTAGTCGATGAATGGACAGATGAGGATGTCTCTGCAAGGTCCTTCTTGGTGGCTGCTGCGACCATCATAGCATCTACCGGCACACCTTTTGTCAAGAAATCCTTTTCCTTGGGGGCTGAGAGAAATCTGTTTGGCCTACTAGGGACTGATTCCATGGTGTCAGGTGATTCCCACAGCTATCGAATGACCAAGTCCAAGAGCTTGTCAAAAGGCAGAGACACCCAAGAGACTGAAGGTTGACATCTGAAAGCCTTCAGGTACACAGACTCCTCATCAGAAGTGGTGATGGTAGGCCAGCTGCCTCTCTTTTAGGACCTTAAGGATATCTACAAAGGAGATATCATCGGAGGATGACCGTGGGGACCCTACGGACTCCTCAAGGTCAGTGTCAGAAGTGACAGATTCATCAGGGGAGTCTACATGCTTCCTCTTGCATCTTTTCATCCGAGAAGGCTCCTCAGAAGGGTATTCTTGGGAGGTCTCGGAAGAATGGGGACCACCCAGAGGGTGTTCCTGAGGCTGCGGATCTCTACTCTCATGTGGATAGGGTGGCACCAAGACAAAAGCCAGTGCTTTTGGGGGAAGAACATCAGGATCCTTGCGTAGAGCTGTAGATTTGGCTAGCACATTCCTCATTAGCTTGAAGGCCGTGTCCCCAAACTCTGAGGACACCACCGGTTCTGAAGAAGCAGAGGTAGCCCCCGGTTACAGGGAGATGGGGTCCGACATCGATGTAGGAGCAGAGATCAGGCAAGCTGACACACCGAGAGGTAGACTCGGAACCGAAGAGGCTCAGGTCTGAGAATCCCCCTCGGGGCCAACTGGTGAACTTCGGCTCCTAGACACTACGGACAGCACAGAGAGTATCGGAGCAGATATTGGTTCCGAAAAAGACACTTGGAATGCCGGAGCCGAAGGTTCTACTGCAAGTGGTACTGAATATTTTGGTTGCGACAGACCAGAATAGCTCAGAGGAACAATAGCGGCTGACAAGAACTTGGGCAGCTCTGAGGCCAGTTGGGCAGGAGCCGAGAGCAAATTTGCCAGCCCCAGCACCTTCAAGAGTCTGCGCACCACCCTCTCCACATCTTCATCCGATAGGCTCCTAGAGGACCTGGAAGAAAGGGTTGGAGAGAGAGATCTCTGAAAAATAGGTGATCTCAATGTAGGGGAGACAGGTGGGATATCTGTTGACCGGTTCTGAGCTACAGAATCCTTTTTTGGCTCCAAAGTACTTGGGGACGATACAGGCATATCGGCATATCAATAGTAATAACCTCAATTGGTTCCCAAGGCAATGCAGCCGATGAGGAGAGAGCCTTGGTGTTTTTTGAAATTTTATTAGGCGGTCCAGATTTCTCTGAGGACACTGGAGAAAGCCTTTTCACAGTCTTTTCTTTCCTACTAGAAGAAGACCTTGTAGATTGTGAAGAGGAAGAACTACCCAAATCCTCCTCAAAGGATGGTTTGAGGAGACCTTTCAATATCAACTTGTTTTTCCTTTCTTGAAGGACTCTCAAACTAAAGGAATGACAAAAAGTACAAGTCTCCTGCAAGTGAATGGCCCACAAACAGTATACACATACACTATGCCCTTCTGTTATGGACATTTTCTGCATGCATTTTTGGCATTTTTTAAAACCCGAATGTTTATGGTCCTTTTCTTTAGACATAACTGCTGAAAAAAACAATGCTAAGGGACAAAAAAGTGATTAGTTAAGTCCTCTAACTAAAACGGAGATTAACTATTGGGGGAAAAGAACAAGCACACCACAGGAAAACCAAAGAGAGGACTAGGTCCTCTTAACTTAAATGGGCCTAGCCCTGCTCAAAGAAGGGAACACAGCACACAATAAAGGCAATATGAGATTAACAGAGGACCAGGTCCTCTAAACTAAACGGGCCTAGCCCTGTAGGCGGAAAGGAAATAAAGTGAAGGAGAAAGCCAATATTAAGAAAGCACTAGGTCCTCTAACTTAAATGGGCCTAGCCCTTGAAGAAAAACACTTCACTAAGATACCTAGTCTAAGGAAAGACAACACACAGGGCAATAGGTTAAATAGCAACACAACGGACTAAACAACAGCAAGTCCTGTAATTCAAACACACACTATAAAACTAGAAACGAGCCAACAAGGACTCAAAACAAACACTACAAATAGAAAAACTAAATACCACTACTGGATACCAACAACAAGCCTGCAGAAAAACAACGGCCAAACAGTTGACAAATCAGCAACAACAATTTAGAAAAAAAATAATGTCTATCTAACAGTAATGCTACCTATATTCTAAATAACAATATCCTAACTATTTATTAACTAACAGCTAAGAGAAAACAGTCTGCAAATATGAAAAAAAAGTAGAAAAAGATTTAAACTTAGCCACGGCCAAGAAGAGCACTTCTGAACTCATAAAGTGGCAAACGAGATCCGAGGATTGATACCACTGCATTATGGGTATACCTTGCCATGAGCCACCTTAGAGACTTTGAGCTTTATAAGTGGCAGAGTCGGAGCAGAGGATCAGCTCCGAACCCACATATAAGAATGAAGGTGAGATAGGACTACATAACATCTAATATATCCCCTTGGCTATCTAAAACCGCTCGCTCCCTTATGAAAACCAGAGATAGGACTTGAAAAATATGGGCACAATCTAAACTCCCCGCCAACTTACAAAGGTATAAAGAACTTAGAAATCAAACAAAAAAAAAACCTCATCAATAAAGACAAAAAAGATTTCTACTATAACCACCCAACAATATTAAAAACTGATCAAAAAATATTCTGGAATGCTATCAAACAAATACTCCATCCTGGCAACTCGACTACACCAAATCCATGTCCAGACAGCTCACCTGAAGAGACAGCTAACACCTTCAACACTTATTTTATAAAATCTATATTCAAACTATTTAATCCCAACCCCACCAACTCCAATTCCCCTAACTTCCCTAAACCTTCCTTAACTACTAACTCTGAAAACACCTTCTCCCTTACACCTGTTCCCACTTGCTATATCAAAATTCTACTCTCTAAGCTTAAACCATGCTCTGTATCTGCTGACAATATCCCCTCATACTTTCTCCAGGTAGCAGCCTATTCCCTTGCTCTACCAGTATCTATCCTAATAAAACGCTCCGTCTCTGAATCTCAAGTTCCTTCAATCTGGAAATAATTCTACACAATATCTATTCACAATGGAGGCAACTCCACAGAAATCTCCAACTTCTGACCTATTGCTATCCTCTCTTCCCTCTCTAAAGTCCTGGAAAAATGTATACATAAACAAGTTATACAATTTCTCATACAGGACAAACTACTCACTCCCACACAGCATGGCTTCCGACCTTAGCATAGTAACACCACTGCTCTACTACCCTTCCCCTCAACACAATTACTCTAGCCAAAGATGATCATAAACTTATCTTGTCTATTCCTTCACATCTCAAAGGCTTTCAACACTGTCTTTCACTCTCTCCTACTAAACAAACTAACAGACCTTAACTTCTCCCGATACAGTAGCATGGTTCTCTAGCTACCTCATTGACCAACTCCGATCAGTGAGATGGCACTCAGCTCTATGTAACCCTCTTCCAGCAAGAATGGGTGCTCCCCAAGGATCCATTCTTGGTCCACTACTTTTTAATATCTTCACCAACTTACTCTACTCCTCTTGTCCTCACTCAACCATTGTCCAATATGTAGACGACCCTACAGTCATCACTATTGCCAACTCACCCTCTGAACTCCTATCAACCACCCAGTGTCCTTGTTAGTACGTTACATGTTGGTAATGATTTGCATAGCTTAGAGATCTTCCAAAGTATTGTTTATATGTCATTATATGTCCTTTGCCATGGCTTCTATCACTTCATAGGTAGAGACTGAGCAAAGCATCTCTTTCATTCTTGATGTGTACCACTCGTAATGAGTGAGCAATGAAAACAAGGAGTTGAATGTTAGAGTGACAATGAAATATAGCAGTGATATAAAAGGCATCTGCAATATGGTGAGAAATAACTGGAACATTTTAGCCAACAATGATGAACTTAGGTTGCTAGTGGGCAACTTTCCTAAGTTTTTGTATAAAAGGAATACAAATCTTAAGCAACTTTTACACAAAGTGACTACCAGCTTCAATACAAAGTTGCCTGCAAGTGAAAGGATCGGGACTAATTGTTGCCAGCGATGCAAGGCTTGTAAAGAAATATCTAAAAACAACACTTTCATACACCCGATTACAGGGGTAAGATACCAACCTAAACTCTAAGCGGATTGTTGCTCTTGCAATGGGATATATCCTGCCAAATGTGGAGCCTGTACTTCGTTTTATGTGGGAGATGGGTGGGAGGGTGACATAATGGTTAAGGTGGTTGCCTTACAGACAAAAGGTGCAGGGTTTGATTCTCGCATGGGATAATTGGCTAGGCTTAAAAAAAAATGGTCCATAAGGGCAGTTAGTCTAGTACTAATCTATGAAACTATGAAAGATATGGATGAAGCAGCAATCAGTTTGTACTTCTGTGATGGCTTGGTGGTTAATTACTGTGACTATGGTGTATGGGGTCCTGGGTTCGAGACCTGCATGTCTGTTTATTTTTGGAATTCATAAATTCCAACGCCCTTGATCAACTAATCCATTGTCCCACCAGGGGCTCTAATATCCTAGACCTGGTCATTAACAACATGGGAGATAGATGCTCCACACCAGTGGTTACCCCTCACTGGTCAGGTCTGACCATAAGCAAATCACCCTTGACATCCACATCCCACTCTCACTCCCCCCCAGTAAGGAATCCACCGTAAAAAACTTCTCCAAAGCCAACTTCATACTAAAGTCTGAAGTGACAAACTTCATGACACCCATGCAGACGGGAGCTGGAAGTTCGACTGCTGAATCCTACACTAAGGCACTGTACGAGCACATCCACTCGTGCATGAATCGTGCCATCCCAAATAAAACCAAGATGCACTCCTCCAAAAAAAGGAAGCCAATCTGGTGGTCCCCTGCCATAAACAAACTATACAACAGAAGAAAAAAACTGTTGCAGAAAAGAGGAAAATCCCAGGATGCAAAAAACTCCCTTACCAGCCTCACTAAGAAGCTGAGATCCCTCATAAAATCCTCCAAAGCTATTTCCGAAAAAAAAAAATTGCCAAAGATTCCAAAGACAACTACAAGGTATTCTATAGTTATGTCAAGAATCTAAATGGCAATGCTCAGATATGCTCCGAGCTACAACAGAATGGCATTAAATATACTGATCCCAAGGATATTGCCAATATCCTGGCAGATCGATTTAGTGCCAACTTCACCCCCCTCTCACCCCTAAAGGGCCCATCTCAATACCAAAAGATTGCCAAATTCCAGTAATCATGGCCACACAGGTAGAAATCACACTCTCCAAAGCTAAGAATACAGCATCCATGGGACCAGATAACATCCCGGGCTGTGTACTACATGAACTACAAAATGGGACCAGATGACATCCCGGGCTGTGTACTACATGAACTACAAAATGAACTCGCACCTCACCTAAGGTCATGTTTAATCATAGCCTCGCCTCAGGCTTCATGCCCACTGAGTGGCGCACAGCTATAGTTATCCCACTCCACAAGGGAGGATCCACCTTAGATCCCAAGAACTACCGTCCCATCAGTCTGACGAGCCTGATCTGCAAGGGCATGGAACGCATTATCATGGAACTTATAAACAAAGACATTGGCAAACTTCAATCACTGGACCCCACCCAGTTTCGGTTCGTGAATGGTCAATCTTGTCTCCTGAACCTGATTAACTTCTTCGAATCAGTCTCCAGAGCTGTGGATGAGGGTAAGGCAGTCCACACAGCCTATCTGGACATCGCCAAGGCCTTCGACACCATCCCCCACTCTGGAATCATTGATAAACTTACTAAGCTGGGCATAAATCCCTACGTTACTAGGGTTGCCAACTGGCTTACTAACAGAACCCAGACTGTAAAAGTAGCCAACTCCAAATCCAGATCCAGACAACTGACAAGTGGAGTACCTCAGGGTTCAGTCTTGGGACCACTCTTGTTTGGCATCTACTTCTCAGAAGTACAGGCCAACACTAAGGGACTCTGACTAACAAAGTTCGCAGATGACTACAAACTGGGAGCTATTACTGAATCCCCAAATGATGTGGATATTCTACAAAAGGGCCTTACAGAAACAGATGCTTGATGCCAGAGCCATGGGCTCAAGCTTAATGCCAAGAAATGTACTGTTATCTCCTTTGGGAAAAAACATGTACCCATGAATTACCACATATGTGGCAGTACACTAAACACCTAAAGTGTGATGAGAGACTTAGGGACACAGGTGGACAGTGGTCTCACCTTTGATAACCACATCACCACAACACTCAGGAAATCTTCCTCATCATTAAGGGCTTTTCATCCAGAAAAAAGGACGTCATTGTCACACTGTACTAATCCCTCATTAGACCTATTATAGAGTACAATGCCCCGTTTGGTATGTACCTCACAAGACATCTGCAACAGCTGGAAAGGCCGCAGAAATACCTCACTAAAAGAATCACAGGCCTAAAGCAGATACCTTATGCTGACCGTCTAAAAACAACTCCAGCTATACTCTGTGGCATATCGTCTACTCAGAGGTGATCTCTGCTTAACATACAAGGCCATGTCAAACCCTGAGCTGTTGGACATGCTCCACATAAAGAAATCCCAATCCCTCAGAGCCACACGCTCCAGGGATCTAAACCTTGTCATCACAATGAACAAAACATGCTGGAGGGTAGGCTCCTGACCCAGAGACTCCCCATACTCTGGAATAGACTGCCCATACATGTCAAGCAGAGCGCCTCCATGGCCCTCTTCAAAAGGAACCTTGATAATTGGATGGGAGACAGGAAATTCACCCCAGGGATCACGTCAGTCACCCTGCTAGACAAAGATCCAGGGAAGTAAATAGTGTGGGAAGAAATATCCAGGGAACTGTTATGGCTAGCTTGTATACGCTTTAGGGCCAACAGCCTAATACTAACCTATGAACCTAAGAAGATTAAAAGGCTGCATACTATAGCACCTAAGTGACATTAGACTTAGTAAAAATACCAGTGCTTTATATCCGCACAAGTTAAATAAACCTGAACATAACTTTACTTTCATGGTACTTACAGTTATGTGAACCAGATAAAAGAGGGGGTGATATACACAATCGAACAGAAGTGGCAGAAGCCCGATGGATAGCAGATTTACAAGCTAATAACCCCCCAGGGTTGAATGGATATCTTCCCCTAAAACCCATTTTGAGAGAACGCAAGCTCAGGCAATGAAATGGCTAACTTGCTATAAAGCAAGAAGTCTGAAAAAGAGGAAAGATGTCTGGTGCAGCTTTGAGTTTGTGATTGGTCAAGTGTTACTTAAAACAGTTAAAACACACTTTGATCTGCTGAAGAAAGCGATTATCTTTTATGCTTTACAATTAAACTTATGGTTTTAGCGGTCTTGTTCCTTTTTTTTTTGCTGCTTACATTTGTGATTTGTCTGAACCACGGTGGACTTTTATCCTTTATTTGCTGGGTTTTCCCAACTTTATAACACACAAAACTATCTACATCTTCAAATATTGAAGTTTTACCTTTCCAAAAAGAAGAGAAGCTCCAAACCGACAGCCACACACACTCCAGCTAAACAGAAAGATAAAATTTTCCATGCTAAGACACATGGTAGAACCTGTGATTCTATTAAGTGCTGTCTGGTTTTCCCTTATCTTTTTAGCTCTCTCAGCAGGGAAAACACTTAAATGCTTTCAGAAAACATTTTCTCCAAGCCATTTCTCATCATCAGATTGTCTGCTAATGACATGAGAACCAGATACAAAACTGTTTACTAGAAAAAAAAGCCTTATAATTATTCAATATTCTTTCTCAGATACTTGTTTTCTGTTAAAACTTGTTAGTATATAAAACTAATGGCCTTAACCCAGTCATTCCCCTATGCAAGAATGATAAAAAGCACACTAATTTTTCTTTTGTCATTAACTTCTTAACCCAATCCTTTTTTTTTCATTGCAGTGCCTACATTTCTTAAAAGTGAACAAGGCATAACACTCAATAACCACGTTTTCTTGCCACTGGAGATTCAACAGTGAGACACAAGGATGTCCCACTCATGAGGTTGGGCAAGGAGAAAGTCGCAGTCAGCTGCCTGTCTGGTGCCAGGATTCACCAGATCACACAAGCACTCAGGTCTCTCAGTGACAAGTACCGTTAAGACTCTGTCATTATTCATGTTGGTGTGAATGACAAGAGAAGTACCTCTCAGACTATATAAAGAAAGACATGGTCGAGCTCTCTGAGTATGTGTCCCAGGCAGGTATGTCCCTAACCTCAAGCAGCATACTACCCTCACCTAGAATGATGCCACAGTATAAACAAAAAATGACCGATTTCAATAATTGGCTTAGTTTTTGGTACCATTCCAAGGGGATCCAGTTCCTGTCTGCCTGGGAAGCTATGGTCAACAAACCTCACTGCTTTGCAGAAGTGGCTTGCACCTGGCACCCCCCCCCAGGCTTTCAGCTGCTGGCAAATGATCATGCCTTCCCTATAGTGCCTTTTTTAGGCAAGATCTTGAAAATAACATGACAGACAAAGAATTAACCAATCAGAACAAAATAACGGTCATGCTGCTAAATGCTAGGAGTTTAAACCAAACACTGCACTCCCTGGAAACACTTATCACTAGAAGATGTAGATGTCTGTGCTGTCACAGAAACCTGAATTACAATGTCACAAAAAGACACTGCCAGCCCAGCTAGCTGGAATTTTGTAAATAATTATATGTCATTTGTGAATATTAATATGATTTATATAGAAGTGTAAAAAAGGAGATACTGCCAGCCAAGCTATCTGGAATTTTTTAAATGACTGTATGTCATTTGTGAATATTAACATGATTTATATAAAAATGTAACAAAAGGAGATACTGTCAGCACAGCTGTCTGGAATTTTGTAAATGGCTGTGTGTCACTTGTGAATGTCAACACTTCATGTAAGATGCTTATGTCACAGATGTATTAGAACTGTATGTCATATTGTACAGACATGTGCTGAAGAGATATTTTGTAAAGTACTAAGCAGAAATGTATATACACTATTGTAACTGTTTAAATGTATATATTTTAACAAGGGAAAATAGAACACAGGAAACTATCTTGCAAAACTTCAGAAGAATAGTTGAAATTAAGTTACTTTATGGCTGGGCAATAAACGGAAGATGTTATCTCTCAGTTTCAGTGCAGTAACAGACACAATGTCTAGAACTAGAAGTTTTTTTTATTGTCTTGGAAGTGTTTATTGTCTTATGACTTCCGGGATCTGCCTTTGATTTAAGAAGGACCCTTGTTTATGCACTTTTACAGGCAGATGGTAAATGCTACCAGCTGATATCAATGGTTGTTTTGAGCCTAGGAACTGAAGTCAGATGACAATAAATTATGTCATTCTGCAGTATCCCAGCAGTAATGATTGGGATATTAATTTGGGAAGTCTCTGAAAGAGAGACAGCATTCCGTATTTTGTCTTTGACCTGACAAGAATATCCACTCACCACATCTGCCTTGCTGCTTTATAAGTTAAATACAATAATTCTGTAGATATAGTCAGGAATACAGTGAAGTATAGTGTGATGTTTTCTTTAATGATTTGAGACTGTCCTGCAATAATGTTTTAAATATTTTCTGTGATTTTAAACTCTGATGTTACTGTGATTATATACTGAGTATGTTCTTGTTCTTTTATTATTATTAAATATATTTATAAACCATTCATTGTGGCTATTTGCGAGACATATTTAAGTTCTGAGAGTACTTGCAAATTTATTTGGTGACACTGTGTAGGCCACTCCTAATAGCCCTGCTCTTGGTCAAACTATCATTTGTACTGTAACATTAAACTGTAAGATTGGACACCATTTGTTAAGGACCTTAAAGTAGCTGATAAGGACGTGGCTGGTGGGAGTGATAACTACCTTATAGTCTGGGGAGAAGGGGGCATAGCTAGTAATCCTGTGCCAGCCTTTCCCAGGTGTGTGTCAGTGTGTCAGCTACTTGGGTAGGGACTCAAAGCACTAGGTGGGCAGAGAGGGTGCTAGAGGTCTTCGCTTGGCCACTCAGCTAGGATCTCAGCTCTATAGCTGTGCCAGTAGGAAGTCTTTATTGAGGATCTGGAGAAAGAGGGAGAAACCAGCCCCGGACTGGCTATGGTCTCTGTATGCTCCTAAGGGAAACTGCACTTGATGTAGAGAGCTGCATCTGGAAATAGTGTGTGTGCACTTGCCACCCTCCCAGTATACATCCCCCACTGTTGCCAATGGTGAGGACTGAAGTTCCTTGATTACTGGGCGAGTGGTGGGCCACCACATATACTGGTTGGCAGTGATGGGATCACCACATCACATATTGGAATACTGTAGCCTGTAAACAGTGATCACTAATGAAGGTGCTTGTACTCTCAATCAGCGACAAAGTAAACATTCAGAGTTTCATATCACAATAGTTTTATTTTTTTGTTAGCTTAGTCAAATAGGGAGAGCAAGCAAGGATGTCAGCAGAGGAGTATGGCAAGCTGACAAGGAGCCAGTTGGCTGAGATGTGCCAAGCCAAAGGACTGGGGCATGCCAACCTGACTAAAGCAGAAATAATTGCAACCTTAGTCAAAGCTGCATCACAGAACAGCAATCAAGAGACAATCAGACTGGCCTTGGGGAGGTGCAACTCTCAGAAAATGGACGGTACAACCTTTACACAGAGAATTAAAAATCTATTTGGAATTAGAGAGACTTGAACTGGAGGCAAATGTTTGGAAAAAGAATCAGCAGAGAGACTGAGACATCTGGAAGCTGAAGAGAATGAGAGGCAGAGGCAACATGAAAAGGAGATGTGGACTCTTAGCCAAGGTAGTGGAGGTAATGAGGAAGGGAGCAACCAAACCCCAGAGGCAACAAAGGTCAGTACATTTCTTCCACAATTTACAGAGGGTGATGATTTTGATAGCTTTATTCATATGTCTGAAAGGGTATGTAAACAGTATAATGTTGACCAAGGGGTCTGAGTACGGTTCCTGACCCCCTTCTCCATGGTAAAGCTGTAACTATTTCTAAACTGTCTGATACTGACTGCTTAAATTATAATACTGTTAAAACTGTCTATTAGAGTGCTTTAAGCTAAAACCCGAAGCTTATACAAAAAAGTTTCATGAGCATAGTTGGAAGGCAAATGAAAGTGTGTGTCAATATATTGCTGAGTTAAGCACGTACTTTCATAGATGGGTGAGTGGGTGTCAGGTCATCACTTTTAAAGGGCTGGCAGACCTTTTGGTGAGGGAACAAGCCCTTAGCACTTTGCCTGAGGACATGAGAATCTGGTTAGCAGACACACAATGCAATACTGCAGATGAGTTGCGGAAAAAGGGAGACCTATACCAAGCAAGCAGGGCGTCACTGCACAGGAAAGGGATACCCAGTGCTGCTCATGGGTCTACAGGAAGCCATGGTGGGCAGCCTAAACCACCCCAACAGAGTCCACCAGTAGCAGAGGAAGCGACTAGTCCAGGTACACATCCAGGACCAGGGTTAAATGTTTTAAATGCAACCAGTGGGGCCATGTAACATATAGATGTCTACGGAGGCAATGTGGGGAACAAAAGGTGGGACACCTGCTAAGAATGACAGAATGCCAGCAGTGAGATGTCTGGAGACAACAAGGGTACCAAACTACCCCAAGAGGTTATATCCTATCTTAGTAGATGGGAAAGATGCCACTACTAAGAGATACATAGCCTCTGACCTAACCATTGTGAAGCCTGCAATGGTTAAAGAGGAGCACTACTTGGTTTGGCAGTCTACTCCAGTCAGAGCTTTAGGAGGGACCCCATTCCAAATAGCTTTGGATAGGGTTCACCTTGACTGGGAGGGTGGAAAGGAAAGCAAGTAGGTTGGTGCGTTTGAGGATATCTCTGCAGATGTCTTGCTAAGGAATGATTTTGATAATACAGTACCTTGTGTCCATGCAGTTACACTCAGTCAGGATTGGAGACAAGCATGTGGTTGTCGTAGCCTAGGGGGGACCCAGACACACTGCAGACTTGAAGCCAGAACTGGTGTGGAGGTTACTTCAGAGAGGGAGCTACCCTGTAGCAGCGAGACTGAAGGTGAGCCACAGCTGCTTGTGGTTACAGAAGTTCCCTTGGACAGAGTGACTGTGGTTATGGGGGATTTCAATTGTCCCACCATCAACAGGGAAACCTACTCTAGCGCAAATTTGCTAGCACAAAAGTTCCTTCAATTTGCAAATTCAAATGCCCTGGAGCAAACTGCCATACCCCGACAAGAGGAACAAAATATTCTAGATCTGGTCCAAAACAACATGCCAAACAGGTGCACTGCTGCAACTCAGCGGTATCAGACAGAATCAAAGCCAGAGCCCCCAAGTAAAATCAAGCTGCCATGGTGGACTTCCAGCATCAACAAACTCTACAGTAAGTGCAAAAATTTGCTATCCAAGAAAACAAAGAGAAGGACCCAACAATGGAAAAGCACCCTCCTCAAACTTAACAAGCAATTAAGACAAATTGTCAAATCCTCCAAGAGCTCTTTTGAGAGAAACCTAGAAAATACTGCCAAGGACAACCATAAAGACTTTTACAGCTACTTACATAACCTAAAGGGTAAGAGCCAAACATGTGGAGAACTGATGGCCAATGGTATCACACACACTGACCGCACAGAGATAGCAAACCTGGCAGCAGCAAGGTTTGGCAAACATTTCACTCCCTTATCCCCTACAACAAACTCTTCCCCAACGCACCCCACCTTAAATACCTGTAGAGCAGGTTCTCAAAGCCTTGTCCGAGGCAAAGAACACAGCCTCTATAGAATGAGATGACATCCCAGGCTGGCTTCTAAAGAGGCTAAAACATGAACTTGCATCACCACTAAATGCCCTTTTCAATCATAGCCTAACCATAGGCTTTTTTCCTGTGGAACGGAGAACAGTTATTCTCCCCACAAAGGTGGCCTAGCAACAGACCCAGGGAATTACAGATCCATAAGCCTGACCAGCCTCATCTGTAAGGCCATGAAATGTATCATTATGGACCTCATAAATAAAGACATAGGTGAACTCCAAACCCTGGATCCCACCCAATTTGGCTCCGTGAAGGGCAGATCCTACCTGATAAATTTGACGTACTTCTTTGAAAGTGTAACCAAGGCCACTGATGAAGGCAAATCTGTGCACACAGCATATCTTGACTTGGCAAAGCTTTTCGACACATTCCCAGATTCAGGTATTACTGATAAACTTAGCAAACTGAATGCAAGCCCCTTTGTTTAAGATGGGTTGCCAACTACATCACAAACCGAACACACACTATCAAAGTGGGTGAATCCACATCAACCAGCAGACCTGTTACCAGTGGGGTGCCACAGGGGTCAATGCTGGGCCCTCTTCTGTTTGGTATATACTTCTCAGAAGTTCAGGTCAAAACTAAAGGGTTGTGGTTGACCAAGTTTGCAGACAACTTCAAACTAGGTGCAATCAGTGAATCCCCAAATTATGTCAGTATATTCCAGGAGGTTCTCAGACAGACCAACGACTGGTGTATTAGTCATGGTCTCAAACTGAATGCAAAGAAATGCATCATCACTCCCTTCAGTAGAAACAATATCCCTTCACGCTATCAAATCAACAATACCCTAAGTATCCACGAAGTGGTAAGGGACCTGGGATCACAGGTTGACCGTGACGTTAACTTTGACCACCACATGTCTATCATTGTAAGGAAAGCTTTTCATGTAGTTCACTTGATTAGTAAAGACACTGCCTCATATCTGGCTCATAATTGAGAATAATGCCCCAATCGGTATGTACCATACTAAGAACCTGCATCAATTAGGGAGACCTCAGAGGTTTCTAACAAAGAAGATCAAGGGCCTACAGCATGTGCCTTACACGGACTGACTAAAGTCTCTGTCACTATACTCAGTATTGTATAGACTTCTAAGGGGAGACTTAAGCCTGGAATACAGAGCAACCCAAGACCCAAACCTAATGAATATCTGTAAATCAAATGCGTCTAGGGCTACCCATTCCAGGGACTTGAATATGGCCTGCGACTTAAACAGGACATGCTGGAGGGACAGATTCATCTCTCAGAGACTGCCACTTCACATGGAACAGAGCACCTCTATGGCACTGTTCAAGAGGAAGCTGGAAGAGTGGATGGGGCACCATAAATTCTTACTGGGGAAAGCCCCCACAACCCTCCTGGAGATGGGCAGTCATCACTAAATGCAATCTTGGGTACTGACTAGTACTTCTACGGTACTACACTGGGTTGAAACGGCTATGCTTAAAATGACCTCCAGGTCAATAGCCTAGTAACCTCCAATGACCCTATGGGAGAATGCGGAAAGGAGCAAGAAGAAATAAAAAACAGGAGCACCTATTTACTTTAGCATCCCCATTATACTTAAAAATAACTGAAAATTTACTTTATAACATGCAAAAAAAAAGTATGCAACACAAATAATATTAAGAAAAAATTTTGTTTCACTTAGTTAAATTTCTCCCTCCTCTTCCAAGTTTTTTTCCAAACACTAATGACAATGAAGTAGGCCATATGCTTTAGAGTCCCCTATAAGTTTAAAAAGTTCAAGAAAGACCAATATTTCCATATTTTCTTGTTCTATTCCTGTTTATCTCCATCTCCCAAATCCTGTCTCTGCTTCATCGCCACTGCACTCCTAGTTCTTCTAGTCAACGCCTGTGCTTTTTTTCCCTCTCTCAACCATTTTCCACTGAAGCAGTGTGAAAGGTTTCACTGGCACAGTTGCCCCGTGGTTTTTATTATCAGAAGAACAAAAAGCAGAATTTCTCTCTGTTTCACAGCTCACTTTTTGTTGGACAAACTTGTGTAATTTTTCCTTAGCATGTACTTCAACAAAAAATGTTTTTTGTTCCTCCAGGGAAAATATTTTGAAATCAGCTGAGTGCAGCAGTTTTAATCTCACACTTACATCTCAACATTCCCTCAATAGTGGAAATAATCTACTCCTCTTCTACCTGTGTACAATAAGTATTCAGTCTCCACAAATACTCTGCTGTCTCCCACTTTTAGTACTTAGCCCTTCTGCCACAGATTTGTCAGAATCAATAACTTTTGCTGGTAAGATTGTATTTTTACCATTAAAGGTCTACGTTGTTTATTCATAACCAGGTTTGGGTATCTTCAGAACAGCAGTCCAGTTCCAGTTGCTTATTAGTGCTTTCATAAAATTAATACAGTCCATTCATTCCAGTTTCTCAGGTACAGCAGAAAATCTCAGGTTTTGCCTATGTGCTCTGTCCTTTAATTCTATTATTTTTTTAACATGTTTATTGCTCCATTAATTTACAACAGGCTTTCATATATGACTGGGGGTAGTCTAATGGGTGATATCCCACAAACGTGATGAGATATATATGGAGCAATAAAAATCCTACAGCAGATAAGCGACAAATAAGACACGTGTGGGGGTTGGGGGGGGGGTAGATTGGGTTGGGTGGCAGTCCCACATCTCAGAGAATATTTTAATACTACCCAGATAAGATTGCTTCATTATCCCCAAAAGGAGGGATATAATGCCAGATTGAAAATAATGCTATTAGGCAAAAAGATAATAAAAACATGAAGAAAGTGAATTTATGGTTACAAGGACAAGATGAACAACGCAGCAATAAACACATATGTTTATATATGAAGATGGTATATAATACTATGAGAAATCTAATGAAAAAAACAGGCTAGAGATACAGAAATTTGCCAATGACGCACTCCTATCAGAACTGGTAGGGAAAAAAAAGAATTTACTTCTGGGGACAAATAAAGGCAGACAGAAGGATGAGTTAAGCAAGAATTTGAACAGCAGTATAAATCCAGTCAAAGGGATAAAGTACAGAGGGGTTGGCTGAGACATTAAAAAAGAACAATGATGAACTGAAGAGGAAAGATGTGAAAAGACCAGAATTAATAAGTCAAAGGGATAAAGTACAGGGGGGGTTAGCTGCAATTTTAAAAAGAACGCTGATGAAATGAAGAGAAGAGATGTGGAAAAGACCAGAATTAAAAGATTATTATTAGATGGAAGAACAAAAAAGGCCACTAACAAAAAGTTAATAAACAGACTCTATAAAACACTAATACTGAGTGAAATAATAAAAGAAAATAAATGAAATGAGGAAATGGCAAGCAGTAATAGAGAGAGACGTATCAGAAGAAATGAGGAGACAAATCTGTACATCACTAAGAATTAACAATTCAAGACAAGAACTTCAGAATATCTGCATGGAAATGTCTGTGTAAGTACTTTTACACCCCCAAAAAGGTTCAATAAAATGTTTCCAATGGTAAATTAAATGTGCAGATGATGTGGACAAGAAAATGTGAAGGACTGGCAACGCAAGTTTTGAAGTGTGATAAATTACAAATATTCAACAGAAAGGTAAAGGAACGGATTGAAAAAATAGTGGGTTATGAATGGAAATGACAGGAAGTAGATTTTTACTGAAACTGGGTGGGTCAGCTGAGGAAGAATGAACATGTAAGGGATATAACAACAGCATGAGCAATAACAGTGAAAGAAAGTAGTAAATGGAAGTGGAGGGAGTTAGAAAAACCAGCAAAAGAAGAGCCACAGGAATGAAGAATGGCCTAAGAGAAAGGAGATGAAATCAGGAGAAGGAAAGATAAGTAAAAAAAAAAAAAAATAGGAAAGAAATGCAAGTGTTGGGATCGATCTCAAAGATAAGAGGATTACAATCTTGAAGAGAAAACAGAGGAAAGGGTGAAAACAAAAAATATTTGTGCATTATATTGATATCAAAGAGAAACAGGTGGTGTGGAATATAAAAAGTTTTGTAACTCTTGGAATTAGGCTGAACCCACGGTAAAATGAATAAGACATACTGTAATAGCAGAAAAACATTACAATACTACTGTATGACTATTTATTTATTTACTGCATTAGTTAACCAGGAAAGTCCACTGGACCTAGAAAGAGCCCATTTTCAGTGGAGGCCCAGGGAGAAAAGCTCCACCTTAACTACATACAAAGTGAAATATTCACACACAGAACCAAGTACGATGAGCAGTACTTTCACATTCAAAGAAAAAAAATAAAAGGAACAGTGATTATGTTTACAATCAAGGTATAAATTTAAGGTACAGATGGCATAAAGTCAAATAACACAAGTACAGATATATCTGCAGAATACTTAGCAGACTTAAGGGAATAAAGGAGGAGAGAGAAGGGCTAGAGGAGGAAGAGTCAAGCTAAGGTGACAGCCAAGTAGTATGTAAGGTAGAGAGAAGGAGAGCAGGTGTTTGCAATTAAAAGGTTAAAGTTGAGACTCCAGAGAGAGAAATCAGGTGTTGAAGTAAGTTGTTGGGGTGCACGAGCATAGCCAGCGAGAGGAGAGATGTAGTTTGAGGGATTTTTTAAAGGAGGCAGGATTGCTGATAGTTCTGAGTGAAGTGGGGAGATTATTCCATAACTTAGAGATGGTATAAGAGTACAACATTTGGCTGGCTGAGAGCTTGGGTTTACTGACTGACCGTAGCATTTTGTTGTCAGACCTGAGGTGGTGACTAGGATGGTACATGGTGAGTATGGAGGACAGGGAAGAGCAGGTTTCAGGTCTGTAGATCATTTTGTGGGCTGAAGTCAATTGTAAGTAAGTGAGATGGTGGGGGGATTCTAAATTTAGTTGATGTAAAGAGGAGTAGTGGTGGGTGGAAAATTTTGCATTTGTGGCAAATTTAGCGACTTTGTAGTCGCAGGAGTCTAGTTCTGATTTTTAGGAGGACTGTGGATCAGTGAGAATGGGAGCACCATATAGAAGAGTTGGAAGCAGGAAGGATGAGGCCAGGGCTATTTTAGCGCAGTGGCTAAGAAAGCAGTTGTGCCTATAAAGGGCACCTAGCATTCAATGTTTTTTTAATGCTGCTGTAGATGTGAAGGTCAAAAGTTAACTTGTCATCAATGATGACATCCAACAGTTTGGAACTAGGGACAACTTCAATGGTGGCGTTGTTTTGGGAATGAACAGAGAAAATTGATTTGTCAATAGGGCTAGATTTTGTGGGGATAAAGACTAAGAGTGTAGTTTTATTGGGGTTACGGGCAAGATGGTTCTTAGACATCCAGGTTTCAGTAGAAGTAAAAGCTTCTTGTGTAAGATGCTGTAATTCAGTGGAGATTTAGAAAAGCAGATGATGGTAAAGTCATTAGCATACTGTATAACAGTACTGTGGATAAGAGTGTTGTGAAAGTTGTTAACAAATATACTGAATATGAGGAGACCCAGAACTGAACCTTAGGGGACACCTGTGTTTGTACTGATGAAAGAGGAAGAAGAGAGTGCTGCCATTTAGTAGATTGTTGCCTATTGCTGAGACAGCTTGTAAGCCACTGTGGGGTGGGGGGAGATGGGCTGAGGTTAGAGAGTTTGTTAAGCAGAAGGGAAGAAATAGTGTCAAATGCCTTAGATAAATCAAAAAAGAGTGCAGAGACTATGGAGCCAGCATCACAAGCTCTATTTACTGTGTCCAAGAAGGAAATTAGAGCGGATCTAAATCCATGTTGGGTAGGGGAGAGTATCCGGTGTTTTACTAGATGACGTAAGAGCCAAGTATGAATACACTTCTCTAGAATTTTGGAGATGGGGTAAAGAATGGCAATAGGATGGAGGTCTGAGATTTCTGAATTGTTGCGGCCTTTCTGAAGTGGGAGGACAAATGCTTTTTCCAGATATCAGGTATGTATGATTCTTGAATGGACCTGTTGAGAAGGATGCTGACAGGCTATGCAATGAGGAGGCAGCTAGTTGTAAGTATTCTGCAGGTAGGTTATCTGGGGTGTTGGTAAATGGTTTTAGTTTATGAAGAAGTTTTTGGATGGGGGATGTGGGAATGGGTGATAGTGAGAAAATAAGTAGAGAGTTCGTGGGGATATGTACTGATGGTGTTACTTGTGGGTCTGTGTTAATGGGTGGGAAGGTGGTAGTTAGTTTTGAGATGGTGTCAATAAAGTATGTATTAAAGAGTGAGGCTATCTCAGAGGGTGTTTTTTCATTGTTAGGGCAGGGATTATTGTTGACTCCTGGGTGGAGTTTATTGCACCCCAGAAATTCTTAGGGTTTTCTTTATGCTGATTTAGGATACCTTGGAAGTATTCTTTTTTATTTTTGACAAATAAGCACTTGACCTGATTGCGAAGCTGTTTATATTGCATGAGGTTAGAAGGATTTTTTTTTTCCTGCCAGACTTTCCAGGCTTTGTCCCAAGAGGACATGACTTGCTTTGTGGACTTTGCAAGCCAGTTGGCATGTATAGTTTTGATTCTTTTTAGGATCTTGAGAAATGTAGAATTAAAGAAATCCACAGTATTACTGAGTGGGAGAAATTTCAGTGGGCTCCAGTTAGTGTTCTGCAGGATGCCATTGAGGATATTAGGGGGAGAAATGGAATAGATCTCTGGTATGTCGATACTGATGTATGTTTGGTATAGAGGTGGGTTTACGTATTATGAATGCTGGTGAGTGGTCAATAATACTGTCTGGGAGTGTGCCGAAAGAGGAGATTTTGTATGGGTCAGAAACCAAGATCCAATCCAAGACTGATCCTTTTTTTTTTATTGTCAGGTCTGGTGATGTCTGAGATTAGATGAGTGTACATATGAAGGCTGATATAAGTACAGAGGGTTATTGTTGGAGAGCAGACCTCTCAACTGCCCATGATTTTCAGGGACGTTCCTGATTCTGACTCAAATTTTAGCTCTGTCCTTCTTAATCCCTCCTAAAACTGGTGATTTTTGGAGGAAAGTTGGTGAATTAAACTTAATGAATAATGGCAATAATTAAGAGGTGTAGATTTCTTTTACCTCACAAAATGTACATTATTCATATGCTGTGATTCTGTGAATGTCTCAAGTTAATAGCACAAATATTTTAAAAGTGTCCCTGATTTTTTCTGGCTTTGTCCCTGATTCTGTTGAAATTTATCCCCGATTGGTTGAGAGGTATGTTGGAGATAGATTAACGTCACTTAAAATTATAGTTTCATTTTTTATGTTGCTGGCTGCCCAGGCAAGAAATTCTTCAAAAATGAGAATATCGTGACTGGGGGGATATAAATGACTATGATCCATAGGCTTTTACAGTCATTACGTTTTAAAAAGGTAACAAGCAGCTCTGCACTGGAAAAAAGGGGAATAGGTTTAGAGTAAGGAATTACTGTAAAGGTGCTTGGGAATAATAACGCAATGCCTCCATCTTTTTTATGAAGACTGTCAGCTTTGAGGCAGGAGAGCTTAGGGGGTAGAAATTCAGAATCTTTGATATATGTTTTTTGCCAGGTTTCTGTGATGGCGGTAAAGTTGGGTTTATGTTGACTGAACCATGCATGCAGTTGTGAAATTTTATTTCAAATGCTTTGGAGATTAATTGTGGTGACCTGTAGGAATTTAGTGGAGTTGGAGGTGCTGTGTGAGGGAGGAGAAGGGCCGGGGGTAGGATGCATGTCGTCACACAGGACTAGGTTACAGAAAATAAGGAAAGTGTTAGGTTGGGATTTCTTTTTTGGGTTGTGGAAGATGCTAGGTAGGGGCTTCTTTATTGGGTTATGGAAACAGTGGCAAGAAAGCCTATGTTGTGGGGAGTGGATGATCAGTTTATTTTGTAAGATTACATCAGTGCTGTAGAGAGAAGAACTGATTGCTGAGTAGCTGGGGAGGGTGCGAGTGTGAGATGATGCAGAAGGGGAGGGTGAGGAAGGTAAATAAGTTGTGTGAAATGCTGATAGTCTTAGAAGGAGAGAGAGCTAAATAGTAAATATGAGGAGAAAGATGTTGGGTAGAAAAGGCACAGCTGTATAGTATGGGGTGAGAGATGGAGTGTGAGGAAGGAAGTATAGGTAGGGCTAGAGGGGGTTTTAAAGAGAGATAGTAACAGGGTGAGAGATGGAGTGCGAGACAGGAAGGGGAGAATAGATAAGGCTAGAGGGGTTAAAGAGAGGAGTAGGATGTATGAGAGAATAAAGATGTGACAAGGATTACTATGTTCTGGATGTGGGAATTGTGAGTGGGGGGGTGACTTACTAGAAGGGTGTGTGGTGAGGCGGTGGGATGATTGGGAATAAGAAGAGAGGAAGGGGTGGAGTATGTGTTGGCAAAGCAGAAAGAATGTGTGTGAGATAGTTGGTCAGGTAAATGGGTGGGTTTAGGAGGAAGAGCTGTATGATTGGTGTATAGCTGGATAGGTGGGGCAAGGTTAGGTATGTATGTAATTGATGTGGGGTGGGTAGGGGAGCGGCACAAGCCCAAGCATAGTGAGGGTGAACAGAGCAGGTTAGCCCAGCTGGAAGAGGCAAGAGTGTCAAAAAAACAGTCAGATACAGCAGTGGGATGCTTGATTGCAGGTAAGCTGGACTGTGATTAGCGGACAGAGCAGTTTGCAAGGGGGGGAACAGATAGTTAATGGGTAAGACTAAGCTCCCGTGAAGTTAAGGGCTTTTTACTAGATATATACGGGAGAGAGGATGGGATTATTCCTGATATATGGTTCAAACTGTGTAAGCCATACACATAGGACAAGCTTGTTTCATGCTGCCATCTAGTGGTCTAAGAGGGGAAACAGCTATGGAATGACACTAAAGGCATGCAGCATAGAAGGGAGACCAAAAAAAATTTTTACATAACGCTACGAGGAAAGAGACGTCCTTGGGGTAGACATTGCAAGTGTGCAAGCCACTAACACATTACTAAAGTACAGCTAAAGCTGTAGGTTATCACCTACACTGTGCGACTAAAGAGAGGTTTGCCTTTGATGACTGGCAGTGGGAGTTCAAGTGAAAAAATTTCTGAACTGCGGTCCACACAGTATATAGGTATTTAGAAAAGATGAAAAAGAGCAGCCCGTATAAGAATGCTGTTTATCCAAGACTGTGCGACTAAAGCGAGGCTTCATCTTTGATGAGTGGCAGTGGAGTTCAGGTGAAAAAAGTGCCAAACTACGGCATCAAACCTATGGACTACACCACTGACAAACAATATATACAGTATTATTTAATTTAATTTAAAATATAAATGCCATACTTGGGATCAATAAATATAAAATTAAAGATCAAGAAAATGAGTCATGTGAAAGGACTGATGAGTACTGAAAAGTATGAACGCATGCTATTAAATATGGAATTTATGGGTTCATAGGTCAGTACTAGGGTAGTTACCCTAGCAGGCCATTTTAAGCCTAACCAATTTTCCAAAGATAAAACTCAAACACTGTACCTTGTGTTTGTGAGGCAGACATCTTAAAGATTATGCAAACCCCCAATGAAGGTGACACTGAAAAATGTTACTCAAAATAATGTTATTTATGAAATGTAAACTCATACTGCAAAGGCGAAGTGTGATGAAAAAATAAATTGATGGGTCACTTAAATGGTTTATCACTTCTACCACAATTTAGCATCATCTCAGAAGCTCCTATGCTTCATGGTGCTTGTGATGTGACATCACATAGTGCTGTAACATTATATGCCCCTCTTTGTCGCTGAACCTTCCAGTTCAACCTCAACCACTGAGTGAGCACACCAATCCCAAGTAAATCATGAAGCAAATTCTACTCTCACTACTTACAAGTACATATATAACAAACTAGTGATGACAGAAGGGTCATCTGTAACCCAAATGAGGAGATCTCATTATAGACAATACAACCATATAAGATGCTTATCATTAGCAGCAATAAATCGTAATGTTTCAGCTTATCATTAGCAGCAATAAATCATAACGTTTGGGTTTAAGTCACCTTATCTTCCTTTCTTGTCTTGGCTGGACTGTCATCAGTTGTCCAATTCCTCCATATGAAGAACACTGCTGAACTCATACCTATGAAGGTGCATGATGTATTTAAGTGTATGCAAATGGAGTATATTACTTGTGTGTGTGTAAAGTGGCTTGTACTTAAAAAAAAATATTCAAAGCACTTTCATCAGGAAATAGACTGTGCAATTGATAAATAAATTACCAATTTACTAATGGTATAAAGGAAGTTGCTTTTCAGAGGGAAATCAGCTTTTCAGAGGGAAATCAGGAAGTTGGTTTCTAAATCGCAAGTTCACCATTGAATAAAGAAGGAATTTTACCTGATCTGAGTTTCTTAACACTGGATAGCCGAGATAGTGGATTTAACTGGCAATAAGTTCAGAGACATTACAGTTCTGAAATTCGCACTTACCATAACAGTAGACATTCAAATTCTTGGCTGCTGCATTAAACTTTTGGCTATATGGGTTGTATCCTGCCTATGATACAACAGCCAGATAGCTTCACAAAGCTCTCTGACCATTTCCCACATCTTCACTCTGACTGCTGACTGGTCAGCCCAAAGGAAGGAAGGAAATCAGTAGTTAAGAGTAAAGAAATCTTAAGGACCTTCCTGACCATACAGACAGAACAACATTCTCATCCTGATCTAAAAGATTTGTTCTGGTCTTCCATATCCTCTCTCATCAACCCTTGTGCAAAAAAAGAATCCCAGCCAATACCCAAACATGTCTCATCTTCAAACAGCTACCTATTTCAATACATACTTCAAAGAATGCATAGCCAACTTAATCACAAACTCACCTAACCCACCCCTTCCACACAGGTAACTTACCCTACCTTAGACCCTAGCACATCTCCTTCACAAAACCCACCTAACTGCAACCTCTCCAATACACATACAGGCAACTCCACCCAGTTTACCTTTCAACCAGTTTCTGTAACTCTGATAAAAAAAACAAAAAACTTTTACATAAACTAAAACCTCGTTCCTCCTCAGCTGAGAACCTTTCTCCAGAAGACCTAAATCTAGCTGCAGATGCAATAGTATAACCAATCGGCATTCTTATTAATACATCAATTAACAGAATCTTATGTCCCCAACTTGTGGAAAATGGGACACATTAACCCCTTACATAAATGAGGTAATTCCATTGACATTACAAATTTCTGTCCCACAGCCATCCTGTCTCCCCTCTCTAAAATCCTTAAAAGTTGTATACATCAAACATTTCTCCACTATCTCTTACAAAATCGGCTTATTTTTTAGGAGTGTGATTGGCTAATCACTCATATGCAACATGGATTTCAGCCAGACTGTAGCACATCCACTGCATTACTATCATGTACAGACACAGTCCAAGTTCTCAACTCTAAAACCTCTATCTACAGTATTTCCAGATCTATCAAAAGCCTTTGACAAGGTCTCACACAGTAAACTCCTTAATCAACTTTCCACCCTGGGTCTATTGTCTCTATCTATTCAATGGTTCTCTGGCTACCTTGCCAATGGGCAGCAAGCAGTAAAATAGCAAAGATCTACATTTGCATTCAGTCCAAGGGACCAAAGAAGAATCCAAACCAGCTACCAGAGAACAGTTAATTCCAGTTTAACAACACACAAATGCATAAACATTAAAATACAACATTTCCGTTTAAAAACTTCATCAGATGTGGATAGAAAGTTAGATTAACATATTTATTCCCTTCACAATACATAGAAAGCCAATAAAATCAAGCAATCAATTAAAAAAATTATTCAGTCTTTCATTATCATAAAACTCATGAATATTCATTAGTCAACACATAGTGTTAAAACTATGGAGTGTTTGCCGTTCTTTAAAATACATTACAAAACCCATAAAAAAGAAGTTGTGTCTTGCCATAACATTCCATCTGTATTGTTGATCTTCTTCCTTTAATCACTGATGGGTTCGGGTCAGATCCCTCAGAACCGTGTCGGCCTAATACCAAGCTTACGTACACCAAAAACTCTCAACTTAAGCTACTACCCACAGTGCCCTTCTCATTCTTAACGCAGATCGAGTTTGCGTAAGACATATAGAAGTAAGGCAGAGGTCATTTCTGCACAAAATCCCTGAGAACACCACAAGGACCCATGAGATCCACCAGGAGCCTTTGGTGGGGGACAGAGGGTGGGAAGTGATGAATGGAAGATGATCAACAACACAGATGGAACATTATGATAAAACATAACTTCTTTATCCGATGTTGTTAATCTTCTTCCCATTTATCACTGATGGGACAGAATCTCAAGCTACCTGAGAAACCTGGGTGGCCCTTATGGAAGAACATTCCTGAGCACCATTGACCCGAAGGTCGCTCTTTCCCTGGAGACCATATCCAACTTGTAAGGTTTGATGAAAGTGTGAGGTTTAGCCCAAGCGGCTGCTGCACAAATGTTGTCCATAGAAGCTCTGGAGAGAAAAGCAACAGAAGTTGCTATAGATCTAGTTGAATGTGCTTTGATATTGTAAGGTTTAGGCTCATTTGTACGTGCACATGAAAAAGCAATACAATCTCTGAGCCACTTTGATAAAGTGACTTTTGATACAGCATATCCCATTTTTGGACCAGAGGAGGAAATGAAAAGTAGATCTGACTTGCGGATAGATTTATTCCTATCTAAGTAAAAACGTAGTTGCCTATGAATGTCCAATGAGTGTAGACAGTATTCTCCTTTATTGGAATAGTTTGGGAAAAACACTGGGAGTTCAATGGACTGGTTCACAAAGAAATCAGAAATCACTCTGGGGAAAAAAGATGAATTAGTATGTGGTGATACTCTGCCTTTATGAAATATCAAGTAAGGTCTCTTGATGCATAAGGCTTGTAATTCTGATATACGTCTAGCTGATGTGACAGCTACCAAAAATAGAGATTTCCATGACAGAAATTTGAGATCACATTTTGCAGCAGGCTCAAAAGGGGGCAAAGAGAGAGAGAGAGAGACTGTAGTACTAGGGAGAGACGCCATGCCTCTAACGGACACCTGATTGGAGGTCTGCTATGAAACACTCCTTTGAGAAAGGTCTTGCATAGGCGGGTGGAAATAAGTGGAGTGCCCTCTAATCCCTTATGAAAACTGGAAATAGCTGCTAAATGGACTAGTATGGTAGACGCTGATGCTCCATTCTCATAAAACTCAGAAAGGTATTGAAGTATAATAGAGACTGGAGCTGAGAAGGGATCTAGCATCTGTTCTTTAGACCAAACAGCAAACCTTTTCCATTTATCTCTGTAAAGCTTTCAGGTGGACGGCTTATGGGAGGGCCAAAATGATATCACGAACAGGTGAGGAAAGGGTTTCCTGCCTGGCGACTAGCGGAAGTGGAGATCTCAAGCTGTCAGCTTTTTGGTGGACAGATTTGGGAGAGTCAATCCTTGGGGGTGAGAAATTAAGTCTGGAAGAGTGCCCAGGATCCATGAAGGTTGCAACAGGTGAGGCCAGAGGAAGGGGAAAGTACAGTTATGTATACTTACCATAAATGTAGATGTTCAGGTGTATTCACTGTTGCAGTCCTAACTAATGGGTTATCCGGCTCCAGGTAGCCCTCGATCGGCCAGAATACCAAAGGTAAGTAAAAATTACGTCGGCTGTCGTCGGTTGTAAAGGATGTCAGGGCGTCCGATACAAAAGGAGTTAGCCGACGTCACTTCCTGTCTTTCTTGCCATAACAGTCAAAAGCCCCCAGAAAACAAGGCTTAAACTAAATTTTGCCTGTACCTTAGGAAAAGAGAAAAAAGGGAGAAGGAGGGAGGGAAGGCAGGACTGCAACAGTGAAGACACACAAACATCTACATGTATGGTAAGTGTACACAACTGTACTATATTCGTCTTTCACTGTTGCAATCCTAACCAATGGGTTGATTACCAAAGCCCAGAGGAAAGGGAGGAGGAACCAACAGAATCAAGGATTGGAGATAATGCCCTGTAGAACAGCAGTGGCAAACCCTGGCCTGGCTTTTGAAAACAAAGGCAAATTATAATGCTTTGTGAAAGTGTGAACAGAAGACCATGTGGCAGCAACCAAAATGTCGTTAGTAAGGACACCCCTTAAAAAGGCCACAGGAGTGGAAGCTGCTCTAGTTGAGTGGGTCCTAACCCCTTGAGGAGGAACCTTGCCATGAAAGGAACAACAAAAAATAATACAATGAGCAATCCATTTAGAAATGGTTTGCTTAGAAATAGCCTTGCCTGGGGCTCCAAGGGTAAAGCTGACCAATAGCTGAGCTGATTTCCAAAGGTCTTTAGTCCTGTCCAGGTAAAACCTGAGCTGTCTATGCACATCAAGAGAATGTAGGATCCTCTCATCTCTACTTTGAGGATTAGGAAAAAAGGTAGGAAGCTGTATGGACTGATTAAGAGTCAGGCTAGAAACCACCTTAGGCATAAAGGAAGGGTTGGTTCTCATAGAGACCCTATCTGCATGGAAAATAAGGAAAGGCTCCACAACCATCAAAGCCTGCAGCTCCGAAACCCTCCTTGCTGAAGCTATAGTCAAGAGGAAGGCAATCTTCCACGAGAAAAACTTCTGGCTCAAAAGGAGGAAGAGTGAGTTTCTCTAGAACAAAATTAAGATCCCAGGCTGGAGTAGCCACCCGTCTGGGAGGTTTTAAGTTGCAAGCACCTCTGAGAAACATTTTCATCAGAGGATGAGAGAAAATGGGTTGTTCAAAAGAACAATGAGCATAAATGGCAGAAGCATGGATCTTGATAGAGGAAAAAGAAAGACCACCCTGAAGCAAATCAGCCAGGTGTTCCAGGATCAGAGGCTAAGAAGATTCCCTTCTAGCCTGCATCCAAAGAGAGAATCTTTCCCATTTGCCAGCATAAGACTTCCTAGTGCTAGGCCTCCTGGCCTCCTTCAGCACGTCAACCACCTGCTGGGACAGGGAAGAAGAATAGGATGGAGTCATACAATGAGCCAAACTGCCAAATGGAGAGAATGAAGATGAGGATGTAGAATGTTTCCCCCTTCCTGAACCAAAAAAATCTGGCCTCAGAGGAAGATGCCAAGGAGGAAACTGGGAGAGACTGCGAAGCAGTGGATACCACTGCTGCCTGGGCCAGTCTAGACTTTGAGAATAGTCCACGGTCGTTCATCCCTGACCTTCAAAAATACTACGGGAAGAAGAGGATGGAAGGCATAAACTGACAGCAGCGTCCAAGGGAAGGACAGAGCATCCACTCTCCAGGCTCTGCTATGATGCTGCCTGGTGCAAAAAAGAGGCAGAAGATGGTTGTCTGGAGAAGAGCATAGATCCACTTGAGGACTGCCCCCAACGATGAATGATGCTGTAAAAAAACTACTTTGTTCAGCTGCCACTCATGAGGATCCTGGGTCTGTCGGCTCAACTGGTCTGCCAAAACACTGAGCCTTCGTGGAAGAAACTGAGCTAGGAGATGCAGGCCCAGGGATGCTGCTATGGACCAAAGACTCATGCTCTGTCTCCACAGGAGGTAAGAGTGAGTCCCCTCCCTGCTTGATGTACCACATAACTGTGGTGTTGTCTGTCCTGACAAGAAGGGTCCCTGGAGAAAGAAGATGCTTGAAAGCTAGTAAGGCCTGCTGGACTGCCATCAACTCCTTTAGATTTATGTGCAGGTGCATCTGCTGGGCATTCCAACTTCCCTGTATGCATCTGCCATCCAGCTGAGCTCCCCAGCCGTAGTCAGATGCGTCTGTGGTAAGAACTTGAGTGGCCATGAGTGGGCGAAAAGGCATGCCTTTGTTCTGTAGACAGGCTGTTTCCCACCTAAGAAACTCTGTCCGTAGTCATGGAAGCAGAGGAATTATCACATCCAGGTCCTGTGTGTGTTGACACCAAGTGTTCTTGAGGTACCACTGTAATTTCCTCATATGCAGTTTTGCATATGGAATCATGAGAATGCAAGAGGCCACGAATCCCAGAGCTTGCAGGTAGTTCCTTGCAGGGAGGTGGAACAGGCTTGTCAAATCCTTGAAGTAAATTGAGAGAGATGTCTGCTTCTCCTGGGTGAGATATATCATCTGGGTGGCTATGTTCAGACTCGCTCCCCGGAATGTAATCTCTTTGGATGGCACCATTTTCAATTTTTCCATGTTGAGAGTGTAACCCAGGGAAGAGAGAAGAGTCTTTACAAATTCTAAATCCTTTAGCAGCTGTTCCTGAGAATTTGCTTGAATTAGACAGTCGTCCAAGTATGGATAAATCTGAATTTTCTTTTGCATGCAAAAAGCAATGACTGGAGCAAGGAACTCTGTGGAAACTCTGGGAGCAGTAGATAAGCCAAAGGGCAGAGCAGAGAATTGATAATGTTGTTTGCCCACCCTGAAATGAAGGTATTGCCTGCAACTTTCCCTGACAGGGATGTGCAGATAATCTTCTTTGAGATACAATGTTACCAGCCAGGAATTATTTTCTAACATTGGCAGTAATGGATGCAGAGTGAGCATTTTGAACTTTGGAATCATCAAGAAAGTGTTCAGGATGGATAGATCTGGGATAGGACGTCAGGTGCCTTCTTTTTTTGGAACTAGGAAAAGTCTGGAATAGAATCCCTGGCCTACCTGCTGAGCCGGAACTGATTCTATTGCTCCCAGATGTAACAGAGACAAAATTTGCTTTTCTACTTCTGCCCTTTGGTTTGGAGGAGCATCCGGGAATCCTTTGGGTACTGGAAAGGTGTGGAAAGAAAATGTGTGCCCCAGGGATACAGTTCTGAGTAACCATTTGTCATCTGTGATTGTGGCCCAAACATTTGCAAATAGGGCCAACCTTCCCCCTAAAGGACTCTCCGGGCAGGCAAGAACAGGCAGAAGTTGGACAGAGTCATTGAGAATGTTTAGACTGAGATGCAGGTTTAGAACTTCCCACCTTGGAAGAGGAAGCCTGCCAACGCTTAGACCTTTGAGGGGTAGCCCCCTGCCCCCTAGAAGATTTGTAACCTCTAGTTCTAGGACAGCTCTGCCTGCTAGTATCAGGGAATGTCCAACTCTTAAGAAGGGTAATTCCTGCAAAAGCGAGGAGGCTGAACTTTCAGAAAGTCTAACTGTCTGCATAGACTTGGCCTTGTCTTTCATCTTCTTGGGCACTTCCTCTGCTTTGCTGTCAAAAAGACTGTCCTTATGCAAAGGTACATCTAAAAGCTTAGCCTTAACAGGCTCTGGTAGGGGCTGCTCCCTGAGCCAAGTGTGCCTTCTAATAACACAGCCAGTAGCTGTAGCCCTACAGGAGGCTTCAATTCAGCAAATCTTGCATATCCTTTCTCTCCGCCAACTGAGGCACAACTGCTATCCTAGATTTTAATAGCTTCTAAGGTGTGCTGTTGGTACTTCAGCATATGAAAAAGACAATTAGTAGACCTAATAGCAAGAGTGGCAGAGGTATAAATCTTTTTACCCCACCTATCTAGGTTCCTGGATTCCCTGTCAGAAGAAACAGGATTTTAGTAACAGTGACTAACTCTTTTTAGGGCCTTGAGAAATAACTTCTGGATCAGACAACAGATTCCTGAAAAGAAACAAATGAGAATCAGGAACTCTATAGTACCTGTCAGGTTTCCTGGTAGCAGGAGGAACCAAATTTGGAGTCAAGGAATTTTCCAGAAAAACATCATCCACCACTTCCAACACAGGAGGAATAGCCAAAAGCTTATGCTGAGGCAAATCCAAAAACTCCCCAATCCTTTTCTTAGAAAGGGGGTAATCCTGACTTTCCCATTTAAAATGTTCCCTGAGTGTATTTAAAATATCACCAAAAGAGAAATCTTCTGAAGGAGAAGCAGAAGGGATGGACTCCTCTGCGTCTGAATCCTCAAAAGGAGAGAAATCTTGAGAAACAACTTCTTCATCCATAGAAATACTAGAAGTATTCGAACCTGAAAAGGACAAAGCCTCAGGAGAGACATCCCTACACCTTTTTGAAGGAGGAGGCTGTGAACCCCTAATAAGAGTCAAAAGGTCATCAGCCATTTTAACCATTTGAGAAGGAGGGGAACGAGAGGAAACGAGCCTGCGTCTTCACAGGCTTACTACTGGAAGATTTACCTGCAAGTCTAAAGGACTCAGGAGGCCTGGCAACCTCCGAAGTTGCAGGCAAAGTCATCGGTATGAGCTTGCTGTCTGAACGAAGAACTGAGGTCTCGGACACTGGATTCAGCTTCTCGGCTCCGGATCCAGCTGAAGAGGCAACAGGTGGAAGGTCAGAAGGCAAAATGGACGTCGAAGGCCTGGGGACCTCAGAAATGGTCTCAACCGAGGCCTGTGGTTGAAAATCTGTGGGCTGCAGGGGGCTGCAAAGGTGCTCACTGACTACCACATGACTGACGACCAACCTAAAATCATCCGAACTTCAGAAGCCTGTCGCGGTCCTTATCCTTACACTTCTTTGGGATATCCGAAGCCTGAAGACCAGCGGACGCCATACTGACAAATTTAGGCCAAACTACAAAATGCTTAGCTAAAAGCTTAAAAGCTTAGCCCAACGACAATTAGTACGCTGATTAAAGGAAGCACAAAGATCACAATTAGGAACGTCGTGGTCAAGGCCTAAACAAATACAATAGGAATGAAAATCTCTATGGGGAATCTGCTTTCCACAGGTAAGACAATTATTAACCTTTTCTGACATTCGTTAAGGCAAGAAAAGAGGATCCCCAACAGGGTACTTAGCTGTAGTTGACTTCAACTTCGTAGTCGGAAACACAAAAGGTAAACTGCCGACCGGCACTCGTGCAAGAAATGCTTCTGCTTCGGGCTCCACGGCAAGGAAAACTGAGGAAGTGACGTCAGCTGCCTCCTTTTGTATTGGACGCCGACAGCCGACGTCATTTTTACTTACCTTTGGTATTCTGACCAATCCAGGGCAACCGGGAGCCAGATAACCCATTGGTTAGGAAATGGGGCAATGAGGATCACCTTGCATCTCAACCGAATTGCTTTCTTTAAAAATAGGGGTATCAAGGGAATTGGAGGATAAGCATAGAGGAGACCCATGGGTCAATCGTGAGTCAGAGCATCTCTCGAGGACTCCCCCCCCCCCCTCTGGGGGAAAGAGGGCAAAAAAGCTGCTGCATTTGTTGTTTGAAGGGGAGGCGAAGAGATTGCAGCAAGGCTGGCCCCATCTGCTGAAAATTTCTGCTGTCACCTTTGGATTGAGAGACAACTTATGTGGAAGGAGAATGCATCTGCTCAGCCTGTCCGCAATCATGTTGGAACTCCACGGGATATGTGTTGTTATAAGAAAGCGGTTGGAAGCGATCACCCAGTGCCAAATTCTCATAGCCTCTCGACACAGGGGGTAGGATTTGGTTCCCCCTTGTTTATGTACCAGACTACTGACAATAGTCTGACTGAATTGCAATCTTTCCGGATGGAAAGAGGAGATGTAATGCCTGCAATGCCAACAGCACCGCTCTTAACTCCAGAACACTGATATGCAGGTTGGCCTCTAAGCTCAGCCACGTGCTTTGGACTGTCTTTCCCTGAAAATGGCCCCCCACCCTATCAGGGAAGCGTCTGTGGTCCCAGTGGCATTGGGATGAGGAGTCTGAAAGGGGCGACACCAAAGTTCTGCATCTGGCCTCATCCACTAGAGGAGATCTTGCTTGCAAGAGTTGGCTATGAAGATCTGTGAGTTTAGGGGGTGAAGATTTGCCAACTGTTGGGACAGTAGGAGCCATTGTAAAAGTCTCATGTGTAATCTTGCCAGAGAAACTATCGGAATGGCTGCAGCCATGGACTCCAGAGCCTGGAGAACTTCTCTTGCTGACACCTTTCTTTGACAAAGTATCACCGGTACTTGCAATCAACCTCTGAAGCCTGTGAGCCAGTAGAGATACAAGGCATGTTTGAGTATTGAAAAAGTACAGTTGTGTACACTTACTACATATGTAGATGTTCGAGTGTATTCACTGTTGCAGTCATCACACTTGTGTTATCTGTCTGCAGGTAGCCCTCAGTCACCCCAAATACCAGTCTTCTTATTTCTACGTTGGATGCTGTCGCTTCTTCGATGATGTCAGGTCAAGGCTATAAAACAGGCAGCAGACGCCATTACATCAGTTTTTCTTGTCCCAAATGTCAGGAGCCCCCAAAAAGGGAGCTGGTATATTGTGGGGAACACCACCAGTAAAAAGTAAATACCAATGCCATTAGGAGTAGCCATAGAGAGGAGAGGTAGAAAGATAGAGAGAGCCAGGGGGCTGGAGGGAGGGAAAACAGGACTGCAACAATGAATACTCTCGAACATCTACATTTAAGGTAGGTGTACACAACTGTACTATGTTCTTTGTGTTTCGCTGTTGCAGTCATCACACTTGGGTTGATTCCCAAAGATGAGGAAGGGTGGAGACAGTCAAGAAGTGTTAGGGCTGGCTAGCAGGCCTTGCAAGATGGCTGTAGCAAATCCAGCCCTGGATTTAGAAAAGATAGGTAAGTGGTAATGCTTGGTGAAGGTGTGTACAGAACTCCAGGTTGCAGCTTCTAGAATGTTCCTGGTAGGGACTCCCCTGAGAAGTGCTGTACAGGTGGAAGTAGCCCTAGTGGAATGTGGTCTGATCCCGTGTGGTAGGTTTTACATGGTGCTTGTAGCAGAAATGGATGCAGTGTGATATCCATTTGGAAATAGTTTGTTTTGAAATGGCCTTACCCTCTGCCCCTGTAGCAAAGCTGACCTAGCAGCGTGTCAGATTTTCTGAAAGGCTTAGTCCTGTCAAGGTAGAACCTGAGCTGTCTGTGCACGTCCAAGGAGTGCAGGATCCTTTCCCCTTTATTCTGAGGATTAGGGAAGAAGGTTGGCAAATAGATGGATTGGTTTAGGGCCACACTGGACACCACCTTAGGCATGAAGGACGGGTTAGTCCTGAGGGAAACCCTGTCAGCATGGAAAATAATGAAGGGTTCCACACCCATTAGTGCCTGTAACTCAGACACTCTTCTTGCTGATGTTATGTCTAAAAGCAAAGCTGTTTTCCACGACAGGAATTTTAACTCTGCTGAGGCAGCAGGTTCAAAAGGGGGAAACGAGAGCTTTTTGAGTATAAAGTTGTTAAGGTCCCAGGCAGGGGTGGGTGCTCTCCTAGAGGGCCTTAAGTTGTTAGCCCCTTTAGGAACTGTTTGATGAGAGGGTGATAAATTGAGGTGGCTCAGTATTATAATGAGCTGAGATGGCAGAGGCATGAATCTTAATGGAGAAGGACAGGCCTCTGTGGAGTAGTTCTGCTAGGTAATCCAGGATTAGAGGTAAGGAGGCCATTGCTGTGTCTTTCCCTTGAGACTGATTCCAAGAAAAATATCTTTTCTACTTTTCAGCATAGGATTTCCCAGTACTAGGCCTTCTGGCTTCAAGAATGACACCCAGCACCTGTTTGCTGAGGGTTGCTGGTGGGTTATTCAAGGGATAATCCAGGCTGCAAGGTTTAGAGTTTGCAGTTGTGGATGCAAAATCTGTCCCTCCTGCTGAGACAGCAGGGTAGGAGTCTGATGAAGGTGTCAGGGTGGCACTGTTAGGCTGCATAAGAGTGGGTACCAGTGCAGGTGTGGGCCAGTCTGGGGCAATAATAACAGCCCTTGGCCTGTCCTGTTTTATCTTGAGTAGTACTCTTGAGAGAAGGGGCAGAGGGGGGAAGGCATAAATTGAGAGGTTTTCCCACTGAAAGGATAGGGCATCCACTTTCTAGGCCCTGCTGTGAGGATTCCTGATGCAAAATTTGCTTGACTGGTGGCTCTTGTCCCCCACCTCTGGATCAGAAGGCTGAAGGTGTTGGGCTCCAATTTCCACTCTTGTGGGTCTAGGAGATTTCTGCTTAAGTCGTCTGCCAGTGAATTTTGTTTGCCTAGCAGGAATTGAACTTGTAGATGCACTTGGTTGCTAAGGGCTGTGCTCCACAGGGCCATGGTTAACCTACAGAATGGGTAAGAATGGGGTCCTCCCTGCTTGTTTATGTACCACATATCTGTGGTGTTGTCTGTTTTTATAAGCAGTTATCTGGGAAGGATTAGGGATTTCAAGGCTGTCAGAGCATTCTGTACAGCTAGCATCTCTTTTTGATTGATGTGCAGGAGAATCAGGCCTGGGCTCCAGTGGCCCTGAATGCATTTGCCTGCCATGTGAGCCCCCCATGCATAGTCTGATGCATCTGTTGTCAGGGTTTGGGCAAAGAGGGGTTGAGTGAAAAGCAGTCCCTTGTGGTTGCATGCTTCTAACCACCAAAGGAACTCTGCCCTTAGACAAGGTATGATAAGAATGACCGTTTCCATGTCCTGAGAATGTTGGCACCAAAGACTTTTGAAGTACCATTCAAGTTTCCTCATATGCAGTCTTGCACATGGAATTAGCAGAATACATGAGGGAGCACTCCAAGAAAGATCTTGATGATTGGATGGGAAATAGGAATTTCACCCCGGGGATCACCTCTGTGGCTCTGCTCGACAGTGGTACAGGAAAATAATTTTCTTGGGTGGCAAAAGCCAGGGTACCTTTTTGGCTGGGTTTGTATAGGCCCCAGGACCAATAGCCTAGTACCTACCTATGAACCTATGAACCCTAAGGCTTGCAGTATTTTTCTTGCAGAAAGCTGGGTTCCGGTGGCCATTTGTTTTAAGTAGTTTGTCAGATAGACCTGTCTTTCTGAAGTGAGAAATGCCATATGGGAAGTTGTGTCCAAGCTTGCCCCCAGGAATACAATCTTTTGACTGGGTACCAGTTGTGATTTCTTTTCGTTGATGGTGTACCCCAATGAAGTGAGAAGGCTTTTTACAAATGCCAAGTGCTGAAGTAGCAATTCCTGACTGTCCACCTGAATCAGGCAGTCGTCCAAAATTTGGATATTTCTCTGCCTGCAGTATGCAATGGCTGGAGCCAGACACACTGCGAATACTCTGGGCGCAGTACATAAGCCAAAGGGAAGTACAGAGAACTGATGGTGCATAGAGCCTGCCCTGAAACTTAGATATTTCCTGCATGACTCCCTTATGGGGATGTGCAGATAAGCTTCGTTTAAGTCTAGAGTGACTAACCAGGCATCCTTGGCTAGCATAGGGAGAGCTGTTGCAAGGGAAGCATCGTGAATTTTGGGATCACCAAAAAGGTGTTGAGAATTGAAAGATCCAGGATTGGGCGACAAAAGCCCTCTTTACTGGGCACCAGGAAAAGTCTGGAGTAGAAACACTGATCCCTTTGTTCTACTGTAACAGGCTGAATAGCTCTGATATCAAGCAGGGAAAGTACTTGCTTTTGAGCCTCTGCCCACTAGTTTGGAGGAAGGTCTGGAAACCCTCTTGGGAGTGGCAGTTGTACCCCTGGGATACAATGTTTAGGACTCATCGGTTTTGAGCAATGGACATCCAGTTTTTTGCATGAAGGGCAAGTTTTCCTCCTAGGGGCACAAGTAATTGGGCAGGGCTGGGAAGGACAATTAAAAAGTCATTGTGAACTTTTTCCATAAGGGGGTGGATTACTACTCCCTGTTTTTGGGGTGGGGCACTCCATTGTTTAGATCCCGGCTTACCCTGGGATTGTAGTCTGGGTGGCCGGTTTCCCTTGGGTCTGGTCTGGGAAGGTCTGGAAGGGACCAGTTTTTAGAAGGCCAATGCCTACTGAATCTAGGTGGTTGCACTTGTAAGAATTCTTTGACAGTTTGGATAGATTTCAGCTTTTTCTTCCATCTTTTTAAGAACTACTTCTGCTTTGGTGCCAAACAGTCCTTATTTAAAGGAGTGTCTAGTAATTTGGATTTGACATGATCTGGCAAGGTTTGTTCCTTCAGTCAAGCATGTCTTCTCAATACAGACCCAGTGACTGCAGCCCTGCAAGATGCTTCTAGGGCATCAAAGCCGCACTGCAAAGTATGCTTACTAACTTGGTTTGCAGAATGCATTAGCTCTTGTAAGTTTTTATTTTCTGCACAATCTGGAAGTAATACCATTTTTTTGTTCAATTAGTTCCATAATATGTTGCTGGTACTTCAACATGTGAAACTGGCAATTCAATGCCCTGATGGCAAGATTTGCAGAGGTATGTACCTTCTTACCCTATCTGTCTAAAGCTCTGGAATCCACGTCTGAAGGGGTAGGATTTTTGGCTGTAGTAGCCTTAATACCTTTAGGTCCCTGGGAAATGGTCTCTGGATCCGCAGTAGGATTCTTGAACAGACATTTGTGGGAATCAGGTACTCTGTGGTACCAGTCAGGTTTCCTAGGGGCCGGGGGTAATATATCTGGAGTAAGACTGGATTCCATAAAAACATCATCTACAACATCCAGGACAGGGGGTATAGCTAGAGGCTTGTGCTGAGGCAACTCTAAAAATTCTCTGAGTCTCTTTCTGGACTGAGGGTAGTCTTGGTATTCCCAGTGGAAATGCGCTCTTAAAGTATGCAAAGTTTCACCAAAAGAAAAATCCTCTGGAGGGGAGGCAGAGGGAATGGATTCAGACAGGCTGATAAGGGCATGTCCTGATAATTAGAAGGGTCAGAGTCATCGGACTCCTGGTCTGTAGAAACAGAAGGAAAGTCAATTTTTTGTCTCTTAGCAGGGGAAGGATGGCTTCCCTTAATTAGGGTAACAAGGTCTTCAGCCATTCTAAGCATCTGTTTTTGTGGCATGGAAGCTTGAGCATGCACTTTGGTCGTCGGTTTTCTAGGCGCAGTGCATACCCTGGGCCCAAGAAATTACTTTGTTTTGGCTAAAATCTAAGAAGTCGGTTTGATTCGAACATCGGCAGGATGGAATACACCCTCAGAAGCCCGTACCTGCACAGTGGCTCTGGACCCATACAAGGTAGAGACATCCACGGTTTCCATAGTCGAAGAAGCATCTTGCGGCATACTGGACTCCGAATGGGTCTCAGCAGAGGCCTGCAAATCCACAGAAGTGGGCATCAGGGGCTGCAAAGGACCTCACAGAGTACCGGCAGACTGGCGACTAGCTTAACGGAAGCATTGTCGGCAGTTTTGGACCTATGCGGTCTGTCTCTGTCTTTATCTTTACGCTTTTTCGGAAGATCAGTAGTCGGATGGCTTATTGAAGTCATTTTGGAATACAGGGAACGAGAGCGAAAGAATTTAGCGACAATGATAGTCAGATGACGAATGATTCAGGCATTAAACAAGGCACAAAACCGACAGCAAGGGACGTCGTGGGCTGGGCCTAAACAGGTGACGAAGTAAGAATGAAAATCTCTGTGAGGTATTTGCTTTCCACAGGCAAGACCACTTTTAACTTTTTCTGACATCGGTGAGAGCAAGAAAAAAGGATCCCCAACGGGGTACTTAGCTTTAGAAAACTTCAGGATTATAAACTCGAAAATGAAAATTTCAGGTAGTGGCCGACCGGCACTTGCGAACTGCTTCTGCTTCGGGCTCCTCCATGGCAAGAAAGAGTGATGTAATGGCGTCGGCTGCCTGTTTTATACCAGAGGACCTGATGTCATGGAAGAAGCGACAGGATCCGACACAGAAATACTAAAACTCTGGTATTCGGGCCGACTGAAGGCTACCTGCAGGCAGATAACCCCAAGTGTGATGACTGCAACAGTGAAACACGAACATCTGCCCCTATAAATTCCAGCTGTTGGGTAGTTTGTAAGTTGGATTTCCCCCAATGTACGGTGATGCCTAGGGACTCTGCTAGTGAGTGTGTGCAACGGCCATGGTCAGAAGACACTTGGTGAGGGTGGAAAGGAGCCAATCATCTAAATATGGAAACACCTGGAATCCTTGAAGTCTCAGATGAGCTGTCACCACTGCTAGACATTTCGTGAACAATCTGGGAGCCATCGAGAGACTGGATGGCAGGGTTCGGAACTGGTAAGGATTGGCTTCTAGCCAGAAGTGAAGGAGACTCCTGGAGCATTTGTCCATTTTGATGTGGTAATACTCATCCCGGAGGTCTATCAAGCACATCCAAAAATTCTCCCATAAAAAGGGAGAATGGATTGAATAGTGACCATGTGGAATTTGGTTTGAACCACTGACTTGTTTAAATGGCTGAGATCCAGAATGGGTTTCCAGTCCCCGGTCTTTTTTGGCACCAAAAAGAATCTAGAGTATAAACTGGATCCACATTGGTCTGGAGGGATTGGTTGGATGACTCTTTTTTGACGCAGCTTTCTTATCTCTAAAGTTGCTTCTTCCCTATGATTGGGTAGAACATCGGGAAGGTTTTTTTGAAGGTTTTGGATGGGAGGATAGAGGGATGTAGTAACCTCTGGAGATTATCCCCTGCACCCATCAATCTTTTGAGATAGAGTGCCAGGCAGTTTGGTGCAGAGAAAAATGAGCCCCGACTGCTTCCAGAGGAAAGCAATCGGGCAACGCTTCATGAGCATTGACAAAAGCGCCCAGAGAATTTCGGGGACCCCCCTCTGCCCCTAAAGGGTTATCTTCCACCAATGAAACCCCCTCTGCCTCTAGGGGAATCCTCGCCACATGTGTTACGGAAAGGACCTTGAGATTTCTTGTGCCACATTTTCCCACTCCTCTGGTTCCTGGAAAAAGAACGTTGGGGCTTGGAAAAACGTAGGCCAATGGCAGACAAAGTCTTTCCATCCTGCTTGCACCTGGCCAGTGTGTCCTTTACTTTAGAACCAAATAAGGAAGATGGTTCAATAGGAGCGTTCAAAAAGGAGGACTTGAAGGAGTCCGCGAGGTCACAGATGCACATCCAGGCATAATGGCTCATGACTATGCCTGCACCCGCAGCTCTAGCCGCCCCTTCGGTTGAGTGGAGGAGCAACCTCATGGACGAATTGGAGATAGATTCAAGGGTGGCAAGTTGACAGGCAACCTTGTCTTGTGCCCCATCAGAAACTTGACCCTCGAGGGCTCCAGAACGTTCGGTAATCAAATCTCTTTGGAGTCTCGTGAAATGTGCCAAGTAGTTCAAGGACCCGACAGCAAAGATCGTCGAAGCAAAATCTCGCTTCCCCAGTCTGCCCACAGCCCGGGGCTCACTGTTGGGTGGGTGAACAGTAGGACTTTCTTCCGCTAGATCCCTAGATCCTTTTTAGTGGCCACCATCACCACTATAGCGTCAACTGGCAAACATCTGGACCAGTGGGGGTTCTCCGGGGTGGGGGGGATCTTATCTGGTCTCCGGGGAATGGCCTCAACCGAGTCAGGGTTCTGCCACGCACACTGCACAACGAGCTGGACTAACTCGCTAGCAGGTGGAATCACCCAAGAGGTAGAAGGCCAAGAGTGAAATGCCTGCAGGAAGACAGACTCCTCCGAAGAGTTAGAGGGCTTCCAGCCACTCCTCTGTTTCAATATTTCCAGGATGTCTCAGGAGGAGACAGTGTCAGGAGGTGACTGTGGGGACCCCTCCCCATCATCGTAGTCCATAACCTCTGTCAAAGATTCTTCAGGAGAGTCAATGGGTTTCCTCTTACACACCTTCTTCTGAGGAGGTTCCTCAGTGGGAATATTTCAGCAAGACTCGGAAGGATGGGTACCCTGAACTGGGGTTTCCTGAAGCTACTGCTCTAGGTGTCCTGGGGAGGTGGCCCATGGCAGCTGTAGCTCAGAGGGAGCAGGTGAAGTTCCAACAAAGGAGCACTTCCTCAAGCAAGCACCCTCTCCATCACATGGAAAGCGGGCTCGCCCGAAGAGGAATGGGAGCCCGGGACGGAGAAGGACAACCTCCGAACTGGGGGTCACACCCCGCTCCATCAGACCCGCTCCCAGGGATAGAATCTCAAGCAAGATCGGGGCAGACGTTATCCCCAGATCCAAGGACGGAGCTGATAAAACACTCTGAACCATTCGCAGGACAGAGGACTCCGCCCCCAACCACGAGCTTAAGGAAGGGACGGTTCCGATGGAACCGAAACCCAAAGGGGTGGCCTCGAAGCCACAGAGAGAGTCAGTGCCGAGGAACGGGTTTTCACAAAGGACGTCGGAGCAATGGGCCTAGAAACCGGTGCATTCGAAGGAGGAGTATACGTCGGAGTCCTGGGAGAGATAGACCCAAACCCCAAGGGGGGGGGTCAGTCTTAAGAACATTTGTTATCCCTCTGGCTGTCAACAGCTGATCCAACAGGCGCACATCAAATTCGGAAAGACTCCTGGTGGACCTCGTGGACACTCCTGAAGGGGAGTCGGGTCAGTCCAGAAAGTGGCTGTACTTCTAACTTAGGAACGGATCCAATGGAGGGGAGTATCAGGTCCGTGGTGTCTGAGCTAGTGGCACTGTAGTCTCTAATTTGGAGACAGGTAGAAAAGGAATCAGTGGAGTAGAAAAAGGACTCGGTGCCAAGGAGGCACTCTGGGTGAAAGTTACTGGTTCCAAAGGAAGTGCATGGGTCGAAACTGCTTTCTGTGCGGTAAAAGGCGAAGTCGGTGCTGTAGCCATTGTCAAAGGTAAGGTGGGGCCGTAGCTAACATGGAAGGCAAGGTCGGTGCCGAAGGTGGCACCAATGTTGCAAATCCTGTACTGTCCATGACATCAGTCAATGTGGCAATTGGAGCAGAGCTCTGAACAGAAGCAGTAGTCGCAGTCGGAGCCGATGAAGCAATCCTATGCTCTGATGAAGATTTGTGGGCCTTATGTTTGTGAGACTTGCTCTTATCACCAGCCAGTGAAGAGGTATCCGAATAGGGACATTTCTTGTCCTTCACTGGAGGGGTTGAGACCTCCAACACAGAAAGGGCCTCTGAGAAAGGAGAAACTAAAAGGACTTTCAAAATCAGTTTGTTTTTTCTTTTGTACAGTGTCCGCTAAAATTTTGACAAATGTGGTAAGGAGGTTTAACAGAGAGGTGAGAAACCCCTAGACAATAAACAGTCGTGCAAGTCGCTGTTAGGGAGTTTACAACTGCAAGAGGTGCAATGTTTAAACCCAGATGTCCGTTTTTTTGTCAGGCATTTCCATACACACACAAAATACACACACTACTAGTACCTTAAAGGAAAGAAGAAAGAAGATACCAATGATGGTATCAAGCGATAACACAAGGGTAAGGAGAGGGCGTACCAACGATGGTATAAGAAATACCCAATGGGTAGAGCTAGTTAGATAAAATAAGGGTAAGAGAGTGAGATTAGGAAAAAGTTCAAAAATACATAATCAATAAAATATAACACTTAGCTTGAGAGCTCGGTGAAACGAGGCTATATGGCTACACGGCAAACGAGATCTGAGGTAACAGGGAGAAGGGCACTGTGGGTGGCAGATTAGCTCCAGAGTTTTTGGTGTACGCAAGCTTGGTATTAGGCCGACACACTTCCAAGGGATCGGAACCAAACCCATCAGTGATGAATGGGAAGAAGATTAACAACATCAGATTACGTTTAAAAAACTTTACAAATAAATATATTATAAATAACATATTTCATTTTCAACTTTAAAACAACTTAAAACCATTTCTATTTAATGCACAGTAGGAGAAACTAGTGATATTATAATACTTTGGCTCCCTCAAGTGGTCATTGTTATAATTAACACAGGTACATTAAAAGAAAATTAAAATGTTTATAACAAGTTCTATGTTCACATACATTAAAAACAACTTTAAATCATAATTTAGCTGCTCTTAATTTTAAAACTGGGGCAATGGATATATTTTCATTCAACCCAGGTGGAATGGTGGCCTGTAAAGTTACCTGCCAGCATAATTCTTTATATTCCACTTTTTCTTTCCATAGTCCCCCCTCTTGCTTCTCCTTTTACACCTTCTAAAAAAAAGAACACATACCTAGCGTTAATACATTGCAAAGTGTGTTTATAAAGGACATTAGTATCTTTTTTGTTCTGCATATCATAGCAGTGTTCATAAATTCTCCTCTTCAGTTTACGTTCAGAAAGACTGACGCTCTTCAAACACTGCTAAATATACAAGCCCATTAGATTCACAATTAAAATATTCCTTGCTTGTCAAGGTAATGTTTCTACTATTTAAAACCAGTTCTTCACAATTACTGATGTACCTACATTGTGCACAACGTCCACGCTTTAAAGTGCCATGCTTCCTTCTAGAACTGCTTTGTTTGTAGTCTGTTTCTAAAACATTCTTTAAACTCTGGCAATTCCTATACACAAATTTCAACTCATTTTGCGATATTCTTTCCAAGTCTGTGAGACTTGTGAATTTCTCCCATTCATATTTTATTATGTTGCTTATTATGCCACTACTAGAATTATATACTATAGCTTTACCATATTCATCATTTGGCTTTGTTTACTCTCAGTTCTGTTGTTCGCAGTTTCCTAAAATGGGTTTAAACCTGTTTTGCCTATCTTCATGTACCTGTTTCCTTATTTCTTCAATCAATTCATTCGGATAGTACAAATTGTCCTTTAACAATGCTTTTCTTATAACGGTACAGATGTGCACTATTAATATGTAAAAATGAGTAAGTGCAAGTACTTTTCCTGTGTACCTTAGAATTAAAACCACCATTCCCTTTGTATATTTCTATATCAAGGTACTATTCAATGGTTCTCTGGCTACCTTGCCAACAGGCAACAAGCAGTAAAACAGCAGATATATCTTTGCATAACTTCCCACTTCCACAGGAGTCCCACAAGGATCCATCCTTGACCCTCTACCATTCAATATTTTTATCAATAACCTAGATTTGTCTTCTTTTGTAGGCACCTTGATTCAATATCCAGCTGACTCTACCATCATCTGCTCTTCAAACACCTTAACTCACCTCCAAGAAATCACTCAACAAGCTGCCATCTCCATTGAAACCTGGCTTACAAGAGCACAACTTCTACTCAACCCCCCCCAAAAAATAAACTCCTTTTTTCTCCCAAAACCCACACCCCTAACAAAGCATCTTTCAAAATCTTTTTGGTAAATGGCACTGAAACTGAATTAGTCCACTATACCAAACAATTACGAGTCATAATAGATGATGATCTTAAATTTGACCTCCACATCAAAAGCAATATCAAGAAAATCTATCAAAAATAGGCATGCTGTACAGAAATAAGAAGTTATGTACTCACCATAATGTTCCATCTGAGTAAGCAGCTTCATTTGTCTGCAACCTGTGGGTCTTGGATCCGATATTGGATCCGAGCCGGCAACTTGTTTCGTAGCTAATGGATCTGAGCTCCTACCTCCTCCCCTCACCCATAATCCCCTGCCAACCCTCCATGACCTCAGATCAAGTTTGCCCCTCAATATGTACCCAAAAAGGGTATTCCAACTCACATAGATCCACTGAAGGCCAGGGGGAAGGAGGGGGGGGATGGTTGCAGACAAATGAAGCTACCTACTCAGATGGAACGTTATGGTGAGTACATAACTTCTTAATCTGAAGTAGGGACTTCATTTGTCAGCAACCTGTGGGACAGAGTCCCCAGCTACCTGAATCTTGGGTGGCCATCATGGAAGGATATTGCGGAGCACCGCAGAGCCAAAGGATGCTCTCCCTCTAGAAATCACGTCCAGTTTGTAGTGGTTAATAAAGGTATGAGATGAGGCCCAAGTGGCTGCTGAACAAATATCATCCAATGGAACTCTAGATTTGAAGGCCGCAGAAGTAGAGATGGAACGAGTGGAATGTGCGCAAACTCCTTCAGGTGCGGGTCTCCCAGAAGCTTGGTACGCTAACAGGATACATTGGGAAATCCAGCGTGACAGAGAGATTTTTGATACTGCTTTCCCCAAATTAAATTTGGCAAAGGAAATGAACAGCTGGTCAGATTGCCTGTGACCAGCTGTTCTAGGAGTATAAAAACGCAGCTGCCTATGAACATCTGAGTGCAGCTTGTACTCTCCTTTATTCTGATATTTAGGAAAGAAGACCGGTAAATTTATGGATTGATTTGTATTGGTTTCTGATGCTATTTTGGGAAGGAAGGAGGGATTGGTCCTGAGGTACACTCTGTCCGGATGAAAGATCAAATAAGGAGGTTTCACTGAAAGAGCCTGAAGCTCCGAAATTCTTTTCGCTGAAGTAATGGCTACAAGGAATGCTGTTTTCCAGGACAAGTATTTGAGATCTACTGAAGCAGCAGGTTCAAAAGGTGGAGCAGTCAGGGCTTGAAGAAATAGTGAAAGATCCCAAGGTGGTACGGCTTCTTTTATAGGGGGGGTCTAAGCAAAAAGGTGCCCTTGAGAAAGGATTTACACAATTTGGCTGACATCAAGGGCCCTGTGTCATGTCCCACATGGTAATGGGAGATGGCAACCAATTGCACTTTGACAGTTGAGCAACTAGCGCCTTCCTGAAAAAGTTCGGTTAGGAAGTCTAATATGGATGGAAGAGGAGCCGTAAAGGAATCTAGATTATGATGCTCCACCCAGACGGAGAAACGTTTCCATTTACTGCGGTACACTTTCCTGGTGGAGGGCTTATGCGCTGCCACAAGGATGGCTTTGACTGGTGAAGAGATACTGGGAGTCCTAACTAGGAGTGGAACTGGAGCAACCAAGCCATCAGCTTCAGATTGTCCAGATTTGGGGTCGGTAAGTCCGACGGATGGGAGATTAGATCCGGACTGGGATCCAGAATCCAAGGAGGATTCACTAGGTGAGACCAAAGGTAAGGAAACCAAATTTGCCGAGGCCAGAATGGGGCAATGAGGATCATCCTGCTCCCCAACCGCGAGGCTTTCTGTAAGAGCTGCAGCATCAGGGGTAGAGGAGGATAGGCATAAAGTAGACCAGGTGGCCAAGCATGCACCAGAGCGTCTCTTGGGGTTTCCCCTGGAGGGGGAATCAGAGCAAAGAAATTGCCGCATTTGGTGTTTGAGGGAGAGGCAAAAAGATCGCAGCAGGGTTGCCCCCATATTGCGAATATCTGCTTCGCTACTAGTGGGTTGAAAGACCACTCGTACGGGGTAAGAAGGGTGCGGCTGAGTTTGTCCGCTAGGATGTTGGCCCACCCCGGAAAGTGCATTGCAATCAGAAAGCGGTTGGTGGAAATCACCCATTCCCACACTCTCATGGCTTCGCGGCAGACAACCGACATGTTGTCCGACTAAATTGCAATCGTTCCTACGGGGAGGAGATTCTGAAGTGCTTGCAACGCGTACAGCACCGCTCTCATCTCCAGAACGTTGATATGCAGGGAGGTCTCTGTATCATTCCATGTGCCTTGGACGGTCCTGCCTGAATAATCCCCCCCCCCCCACCCGAGGCGGGAGGCATCCGTGGTCACCGTGGTGAGAGGGGGAGAGGTGCAGAAGAGTCGGCCAGTATGGAGGTCTGGAGCATGGAGCCACCATAATAGAGCCCTCCTGCAAGCCTTGCTGATAGCAATGGGGTGATGGAGAGGAAAAGACAGAAAGGACCATTGTACTAGAAGGGTCCACTGCAGTACCCGCATGTTCAGAGGGGCGCATGGAAGGAGCGTTATCGCTGCCGCCATGGAGCCCAGCGCCCTCAGGACCAATTCCGCCGGTGGGATCTCTGATTGGAGGATGGCACGCACATGAAGTTGCAAATTCCATAGTCGTTCTGATGTCAGGAAGGCTCGTAGATCTCTGGTGTCTATTCTGGCTCCTATGAATTCTATGACTTGTGTCGGGGCCAGAAAGGATTTGTCGGCACTGATGGTGATGCCTAACTGTGGGGCTAGGCGGAGAAAGAAATCTCTGGCTGAGCAAAGTAGATGCCTTGTTGGGGCGGTCAGGAGCCAGTCGTCCAGGTACGGAAAGACCTGCATTCCCTGGAGTCTCAGGTGGGCCGCAATCACTGCTAATACCTTGGTGAACACCCTGGGGGCTGTGGTGAGGCCAAAGGGAAGGACCCTGAACTGGTAGTGACAGGCTCCCAGCCGGAAGCGGAGGAACCTCCTGGATCGTCTGTCCATTAGAATGTGGTAGTATGCATCCTTGAGGTCTATAGAGCATATCCAATCGTTCTCCCTTAGAAGGGGAAAAATAGATTGAAGAGTGACCATTCGGAATTTTTCCTTGGTTACCGACAGGTTCAAACGGGACAGGTCTAGAATCGGTCTTAAGTCCCCTGTCTTTTTTGGCACCAAAAAGAACCTGGAGTAGAACCCTAATCCGAGCTGGTCTTGGGGGATGGGCTGGATGGCTCTTTTTCTTAGCAGCTGCTGAATCTCTGCGGCTGCAGCCTCCCTCTGATCGGGTGGTACATCGGGGAGGTTCTTGAATTTGGGGACATGAAGTAATAGGATTTTGTATCCACTGGATATAATTTGAAGCACCCAGCGGTCTGTCGTGATGGACTCCCATGCCGCTAGGTGCTCCGAGAAGCGCCCCCCGATTGCCTCCAGAGTGGAGCAGTTGGGCAACCCTTCAGGGCTGCTGCGTGGGCCGGTCAGATAAAGGTTCTCTGGACCCAAAGTTCCTCGGAGCCCCTCTGCCCCTGGGGCGGCATCCTCCCTGTCCTCCTCTGCCACGGAAGGACTGGTTGTCCGGAGCGGGTTGGGAATGTTGCGATTTCCGGAACCACATCTTCTTCTGACCCTTTTGGTTCTTCGAAAAGGACCGCTGGGGAGCAGAGAAACTGACTCTGACGGCAGACAACGTCTTCCCATCCTTCTCGCTCTGGATAAGTGTCTCGTGAACTGTTTTGCCAAACAGGGCAGAACCATCGAATGGAGCATTCGCAAAGGACGCTTTAAAGGGCTCCGCAAAGTCACAATGACGGAGCCAGGCCTGACGTCTCATGACTAGGCCCACTCTGCTAGCTCTAGCGGCTCCCTCGGTGGCGTGGGACAATAGCCGCATAGAGATATTTGAAATGGATCTCAGAGTGGCCATTCGGGTGGAGTACAATTGTTTGTCCTCCGCCGACATGGACTCAGGGGGGGAGGCAGTGTATTCTTTGATAAGATCCCACTGCATCCTGATGACATGTGCCATATAGTTCAGAGACCTTACCGAAAAGGTCACTGAACTAAAAACTCGCTTCCCTAAGCGGTCCATCGAGCGGGACTCCTTGCTCGGTGGATGGACTGAGGGACTCTCCTGAGCTAGTTCTATCTTCGTGGCTGCCGCCGTCAACATGGCATCTACGGGGGGACCCTTGCTCCAGTGTGACCGGTCTGCAGGGGGGGGCTTAGTATCCTGTCCGGGCATTTGGGTATTGGCTCCACGGTGTCCGGGTCCTTCCACGCCCTGGTGGTAATAAGGTCCACCAAGGGGTTGGCCGGAGGGGACACCAAGAGGTAGACGGGCCTGCTTCGAATGCCTCCAGAAACACGGACTCGTCGGAGGAAGCCTTGGGGGCAGACCACCCACCTCTGATCCTCAGCATCTCCATGATGTCTCCAAAGGAGACATCCTCAGGGAGTGATCTTGGAGAGCCTTCCCCTTCATCCAAGTCCGTGTCCTCAGTTAAAAACTCAGGGGAGTCCACGTGCCTCCTCTTGCAATTGTGCTTGCGGGGCACTTCCTCGGGGGGGGGGGCTGTCCGAGGAGGTCTCACCAGCAACATCCTGTTCCAATGGAACAACCTGGAACACTGAAGCAGGCTGTCCCTGAGGCCGGGTGATGGAAGCCTGGCCCAGCAGAGAGGGAGTGCAGGGTGGAGCCGAGACAAGGGCCGGGGGTCCGGATGCTCTCGACAGAGCCCTCTCCACTACATCGAAGGCCGAGGGGGAACCGCTCTCCCTGTGCTCCGAGAGCCGGCTCCCACTCTGATCCGATGAAGGGATCGGAACCGGCACTGAGACCATCGGATTCGAAGGACCAGTGCGCTCAGACCTGGACAGAGCCGAAGGCACACTGAATCCCTCAGATCCGAAGCTTGGGCCACGGCTCCGAGAGGTCGGATCAGACAGACTCGAGGGCAGGGTTGGATCCGAAGTACCAAGTACTGTCGGTGCCGACCCACCCCCGGCTCCGATGCTGCTCGGCTCCGAACGCTCCGAACCCGGGTAGCAGGTCGGAGAAGGAGCAATTGGAGCGAAAAAGGGTGTCGAGCTCCCCCCCAAAGGGGGGGAGGCAAGAGCACTCCCATCTGCAGCTGGGCCTGGATGAATCTTCGCATCATCCGGTCCAAGTCTGCATCTGACATGCTGAAAGTTGATCTCGACAAGGCCACCGAGGCAGGCCTGGAATGCCACCTCGATTACCTCGAAGGAGATCGGGCCTCCTCCTCGGGCCCTGGGGAGAAGCAAGGAGATTGGAGCCGAGGAGGAGGAGACCTAGAAGCAGTGGAGGGAGAAGCCCGCTTAGCTGGCGGGGCCGAAGCGGAGGCCTCGGCCCACCGTTTGTGGTGCTTCTCCCTCCTAGCCTCCCTGTCCTCCGGCACTTTAGCGGGTGTTTGAGTCCCGGCCGAAGGAAGGGGGCAGGAGTGGCAATGACCACAGCCTGTGGTAGTGCCACGGGAGCAGCGGAGGGTGGAGCCGAGTCCGGGGGCAAAAGTCCCGCCAGGACCAGCTTCGACCTCCGCTCTTTCAGTGCCCTGGGGTAGAACGCTGCACAAATGGTACAGCCTGAGGTGAGGTGTTCAACCGCAAGGCACCGAACGCACCGAGTGTGGCCATCAGCCGGGGAGAGATTATGGCCACACTCGGTACATTTAGAAAAAATGGCTTTTGGGTCCTCGGCCATACTTTAAAGAAAAGGGAGTGCTACACAAACACACAGGCCCCAAAAACACACACACACTCACTAACGACCAGCGAAGGGAGGGAAAACTACGTAAAAAAATTATTATTACAGGGAACCTAACTCTTACACACTTTTTTAAATTTAAAGTTGAGAAAAGTTGACTAAAAAAACAGACTTAACTGACGATTTCGCTAGAGCTCAAAGGAATCCAGCCATCCACAAGCGTGGCAAACTAGATCTGAGGTCATGGAGGGTTGGCAGGGGATTATGGGTGAGGGGAGGAGCTAGGAGCTGGGATCCATTAGCTATGAAACAAGTTGCCGGCTCGGATCCGATATCGGATCCAAGACCCACAGGTTGCTGACAAATGAAGTCCCTACTTCAGATCAAACATTTTCTGCAGACACCCACAAAAACTATTCAAGCCAAAACCTAAAGACTGCACTCCATTCTTTAAGGAGCACCAACTCTAACAAATTTACAATCCTCCATAAAAAACAAAGTTAAAACCTGCTACAACAAAATTGCCAAGTTTGCTGCTAATTCATCTTCCTTTACCTATCACTGTAAAGCTCTGCATACCCTTAACTGGCTGGAACTTCCCCCCTTACACCTCTCCTACATTCAACTTATAGCAGTACATAAAATCATACACAAACCATTAGCTTGCCCAGCTCTTACCCCTTAGCAACATATATTTCCCTAAAAGAACTCTTAGGTCAGAAAACAAACAACTTCTCACCATAAATGAACTGAATGAATCCCCTGCAGATAGCCTATACTCACAAACAATAGCAAAAACGGAGCTCCTTACCTCCACTCAACAGAACTCTTTCTAACCTACCCACCTTTAAATGCTCCCCAAAAGAATACCTTACAAAATCCTGGACCTACTCCTGTGCCAATTCTGGCTGAATTTACTCACTATACGTCACTCACCCCATCAACGTAAGTCACACCTCAGAACCCTCTCCAACCTCCTAGTCCACTCCTTTCTTTTGTTTTCCCACTACCTTACCTTTTCCACTTCATCTCTGCAGTCCTTTCCTCCCCACTCACCTAAGCTACATGAAGACACCCTACCCTGCATTCTTCGTATAATTTCCTTCTTTCTCTCCATCCTTCCTACTTCTATAACCATCTCTCATACTAAGACATCACTCAAGTTCGCCTCGTGGTCTCTAATAATGTAATATTGAATATCTCTTTAAACATCTTATTAGAATTGTCTCAAGTCTACGTTATCACATACTAATCTATTTAACAAATAATATGACTACTGAGTTCTTCCTCACATATTTTCTCTAACTTATGCTACTGTTTTTCACTAGAACTACTGTGCAAGATAAGTTCTATGTTTTTTTCATTAAATTTTTTTCACTCATGTTTTGTAAGGTAACATACTTTGTGAATTAATATAGCTGTACCTGATGTTTTGTAATGTGATACGATACTTTGTGATTTAAAATACCCGTACTTGATTTTTGCAAGACTGTGAAGCTTTTCTCCCTGGGCCTTTCTGGCTCAGTCATACTTTCCTGGTAAACAATACATAGATACACAATAACAAATGCAATTATATCCTACCATCTTTTAAAAAGATGTAGGGGGTAGTGGGTGGGTATGGCTACTGAAGGAATGAGGAATTTGAACATTTACTGTTATGCCAAGTGCAACTTACTATGGTCTTCGTTCTCAATGCTGTAGTAGCCTTTTGGCTATATGAGTTGATTACCAAAGCACAGCCATCTTGGGATGAGGAAGAATGATGATCCTGGAGTCCTTGGGAATGGTACTAGCAAAGCCAGTCCTGGACCTGGAAAAGGCATCCCTTTTGTAATGCTTTGTCAAAGAATGCACAGAGGACCACACTGTTGCCTCCAGAATGCTTCTAAAGTCCACCCTTTTCTAATATGCCATCGCAGATAGATGCCAAGACTCTAACAGAATGTGCCTTTACAATGCCTGGAACTGATTTACCATGGTGGGTAATAAAAGGCAATAGCTGAGGACAACCATCTCAAAATAGTCTCTTTTGACCCAGGTTCTGCTTTCTTTGTCCCGTCATAAGAAATAAGTAGCTGATCTGGTTTTATAAAGGACACAACACAGTATCTGAGCTGCCTATTCGTGTCCAGAGTATGTAGAAACTTTTCTTTCTGGTTCCGAAGGAATGGATAAAAACTGGGAGACTGATGGCTTGATTCATAGTAAATTCTGAAACAACTCTGGAAATAAATGAGGGATTTGGTTTTCCTTGAGATCCCATATCTATGGGGAAGTCCTGAGGGTTCGTCCAACATGACAGCTTGCAACTCTGATACTATTCTTATACCCATTAGATTAATAACAACAGTCTTCCAAGTATTGAGCTTTAAATCTGCCTGATGTGCTGGTTCAAAGGAAGACATTTAACCTTTCCAGCACAAATTTAAGTTCCTAGGAGGCCTGATATGTAAAATCCCCTTTAGAGAGTGCTTTACTAAGAGAGAAATGAAGGCAAACGTGCAAAAATGGGGTCAAGATAAACCTTGATAGAGGTATACAACAGGCCACAGGAAAGTAACTCAAATAATTAAGACTCAGTGGTACATAATCCCTGACAGGGCCCTGGGTATTAGCTAGACACAAACTAGATCTTCCACTTGCCAATATATGATTATCTAGTAGCAGGTTTTCTTGCATCCTTCAATACCTGCTACATACATTAAAGCAATGGTGCTTTAAAAGAATGAAAACTGAATCATCCACAAAGTTAGCTGAAGTTGTTTCAGACTATTACGCAAACCCTTGCCTTGTGAGAGTAAGTCCAGTCTGTGAGGAAGCTTGTGTAACTGCCATTAACCAGTACCATACAAAGAGAGAACTAATTTTGCCTAGGCCAAAAAGGCAGTCAAGCACAATCATTTTTGGAGAGTCTTTCTAAATCTTCAGAATTACCCTGGGTATCACTGGAAAAGGCAGAAATGCATAAAGGAAAATTCCTGACCATGGCTTGCCTGCAAGGAATCCTGAAGCAGAACTTGTTGAAAGTACGTAAACATATTCTACAGTAAACTCTCAGTTAACTGGTACCCATGGGGATTATTAGATGGCGGACAACTGTGGTTTCTGGTTACTCGAGAGTTACTATTAAAAATAGGCCTGACTAATACTGTACCCTATACTATTTGTTTGGTTTGACTTGTTCTTAGGTTGGGGAGAGAGGGAATTTACTCCCATCTTGATTTTTAAAACTCTAAAACTCTAAAAATGTAAGGTATGCTTCTGCGGGGGGGAGTGCAACACATGAAACTTGTACTGTATTTCTTCGATTTTTTTCCCCTGGTTGCTTGAGTTCCAGTTAACTGAGAGTTTACTGTATCTGACGTGTTACCCACAACTGGATAAAGTCCTGGAAACCCCTCTTGTTCATATTATACTTGTGATGGTCTGTCACTATATTTTGCTCTGATGAAAAGCAAGATGCTTAGATGATTCGAGAGACGTGTAAAGGTATTTCCTGAGCCATCACTGCCAGCTTGCACAGATGGTTTGATCTTGGGCCCCATGTCTTATGTACATCACTGTGTTACTATCAGTAATCATCTGAAGAGGTCATAGGGAGCATAGACAATGAAGGGATTTTAAGGCATGGCTCAAAGCCAACATCTGACATTTATGCGTTCTGGTCTGCCTGAGGAGTTCCTCAGGCCTTGCAACTTTTCTCCAACAGAAAATGCTCCCACAGCAAAATCTACAGTCATATTTAGATACATTACCAATACATGTAACTCCATATGCATTGCAGGTGCTGCAAAGAGCACTTTTGGCTAAAATCAGAGACTGAAACAATGCTAATTTCACAAGCTTTAATCACACTTTGACTTAGGAATGGGGTCCATTACCATCATGGTATTAGCAACCCACATAATTAAATTGGAAAAGGTATGTCTCAGGTCATTTACACCCACATGGACTATGACTGAGTCATACTGGTGCTTGTGGTATAATGACCCAAGTGCATGCGTGATCTACTAGATCGAGGCCCAATAGGCAACTAACCCAGATATTCTTCATGCTCAGCTTGGTTTGTGTTTAGTTGGTATAGGTAGACCAGGATGGGGGCACCGGGTGGTGTGGGAGGGGGTGCTGTGGAGCCCTTTTGCCTAAGGCACCAGTTGACCTAAGGCCATTCCTGCATATATGTATTCTCTTTTTTCATCACATATCCAGCATTTGATATCTACCTGAAGAAAAACTCTCTAAAAGTCTGCTTGGAGTATAAAAAACACTTTCAAGCAAAAAACCTAAACCTTCTGGACTTTGTTGCATATGTGGAATAGAGAGAGATGTCCTCTGATTGTTTCTTTGTAACTGCCTTTCCAGCACCTCTTCCCAATCTTTTCTCACCATATTTTATAAATACTATTAAATATCCATAGACTCAAAAAGTCTACTAGATCAGGTCTATCACTTTGCATCTCCTTCCATTTCTCTTTTCCTATACTCCAATATCAATCCCTGGCAGTTTCACCAGTATCCTGTATGCACACATTCGTACAGTAAGTTGCTGAAGGTTCTGCTGCCCTAATGGAGTGAGCTGTAACGGTTGTCCTAATTACAGCAAAAGGTAATGAAGCTGCACAGCCGTTCAGGCTGCATTTGCTGACAAACAGGCCTTCTTTCCCTTTTTTTGAAGGCGATAAACAATTCATCTGATTTCCTGAACACATGCATCTTTCATCCTAAAGTACTTCAGCACATCTGGCATATGAAAAACATGATCATCATTCTGTTAGCTTGGTATTGATTGTTAAATTAATACACTTGACAAAAAAAAAAAGTTATGTACTCATCATAACATTCCATCTGAGATGTTACTTTTCATGTGTCTTCAACCTGTGGGAAATGGATCCGGCACGGATCCAACTTGGCCGCATTTTCCAGCATCATTTGCCAAGCTCCTCCCCTACCCATAATGCCAGTCACTCTCCTCCCCTCAGATCAAGTTTGCAGCAGACAGTAGCATGCCCAGCTAATCATATGTCTAACACACTGGCAATATCACCTCTAGAACCATAAGGAAGACAAGGGCTCACCGGAGAAATACTATGCCACTTTCATCTGTTCCACAGCACAGCCCACATAAGGCAGGGGGGAAGGAGGGGTGAGATGGTTGAAAACAAATGAAAAGGAGCAACACAGATGGAACATTATGGGGCGTACATAACTTTTTTATCTGAAGTTGTTTTCATTTGGTCTTCAACCTGTGGAGACAGAATCCCCAGCTACCAAGAAACCCTGGGAGGTCCTCATGGAAGGATGTTCTGGAGCATAGTGCAGCCAAAGTGCTTCTGGAAAGGAAATCCAATTTGTAATGAGAAATAAACATGCGTGATGATGCCAAAGTAGCTGCAGAGCAAATGACATCTAAGGAAACCCTAGACCAAAAGGCCGTAGAAGTAGCTACAGACCTAGAAGAATGTGTCCTGACATCACCTGGTGGAGATAATCCTTTGGCTTGATAGGCCAATGCAATACACTGAGAAATCCAATGAGCCACAGTTAATTTTGAAATGGGTTTCCTTAAGAAAGACTTGGAAAAGGAAACAAAAAGCTGATCCGACTTACGAAAGGATTTTGTTCTATGCAAGAAGAATTGCAGTTGTCTATGAACATCAAGTAAATGCAATTTATAATCTCCCTTATTCGGGAAGTTCGGGAAGAAAACGGGGAGATTGATGACCTGGTTGATGTTAGACTCGGATGCCACTTTCAGAAGGAATGAACGGTTCATCCTTAAGGAAACCCTGTCCTTATGAAACACCATATAAGGCAGCTTGATAGATGAGGCCGGGATCGCCAATACTCTCTTGGCCGAAGTAATGGTGATCAGAAAACCTGTCTTCCAACAGAGGAATTGCAATTCCACTGCTGCTGCTGGTGGTTCAAAAGGGAGAGAAACCAAAGCCTGTAGCACTAGGGTAATATCCCAAGGGGGCATTGGGTCCTTTACTGGAAGTCTGAGTAAGAAGGTACCTTTCAAAACGGCTTTACAAAGTTTGGAGCAGACCAAGGAATTCAAATTCTCTCCTATATGAAAACTGGAGATCGCAGCCAATTGTACCTTTACCGTGGAAAAACTATCACCATGATTAAATATACACACCAAAAACTCCAAAATGGCAGAGAGAGGAGCAAGAAAAGGCAGGGCCGACCCCACTTTAGAAAGATCTGCTCTGCTGCTGAAGGATTCAGAGACCACTCGTAGGGCATCAGAATACATCTGGTGAGCCTTTCTGCCAGAATATTGGACCTCACCGGAATGTGCATTGCCACCAGAAAATGGCTGGAGAAAATTGCCCACTTCCACAATCTCATGGCTTCCAACAATGGGAGGTAAGACCTTGTTTCCCCCCGTTTGTTGATGTACCAAACTACCAACATATTGTCTGCCTGAATGGCAATCGTCCCTTGGGGAAGATGGGCAAGAAAAGCTTGCAACGCCAACAGTATCACTCTCCTCTCAGGGCGTTGATATGCAGATGGGTCTCCAGGGAAGACCATGTGTCTTGGACTGTCCTTACCATACAATGCCTCCCCACCCAAGTAGGGAGGCAACCGTGATCACTGGGGCAGGAAGAATGAATGGATAACCCAGAACAAAATCCAGGGATTGAAGCCACCAGAGAAGTGAATCCCTGCACGCTCAAGATAATCAGATCAGATGAGATAATGGCAGGTCTAGCAAAGACCACTGGACTGCCAGAGTCTACTGGAGAACCCTTATATGCAGAAGAGCAATAGAGATCAAGGTGATCGTGGCTGCCATGGACCCCAACAACCAAATAACCAACTCTGCAGGGCGATACTGGGTTTGAAGGGACTATATTATATGCCTGAAGTTTTAAAACTTCGAACATATAATAAAAAATAAATAAAAACAACCTACCTGAACGCTCTGAGCAGGGGGGGGGGCAAGCCCCGCTGCACCCCCGACACCCCACCCGCTACTTAAATATACCATCTCCAAGATCAAAGTACAGTGAGGTGAGATTGCCATAGGGAATATGTCCCTTTACTTCACTGTAGTACGATCTTGGAGTTGGTATATTTAAGTAGTGGGGGTGTAGGGGGGGTGCTCAGAGCGTTCAGGTAGGTTGTTTTTGTTTTTATTTACTTATTTTTTTATATGTTCGAAGTTTTAAAACTTCACTAAAATAGGGTCGATTATATGAGCGTTGAAGTTTTAAAACTTTGAGCATACAATATAGACCCTAACAATGTCCAAAACATGAAGTTGGAGGAACTGAAGTCTGTCCGTAGTCAGAAATACTATGGTTTGAGTGGTATCTAACCAAGCCCCAATAAAGTCGAGAACTTGCACTGGATCTAATTAGGACTTACAGCGATTTATGGTTATACCTAGCTTGCAGGCAGTCTTGAGGAGAAGATCCCTGGTTTGACAAAGTCGATGCCTAGAGGGAGCAGAAAGTAGCCAACCATCCAGGTAGGGAAAGACCTGGGACCCTGCAGCCGCAGGTGCGCAGCTACCACTGCCATCACTTTGGTGAATGGGTTCATATTACGTTATCAAAAGATAACGTAATTGAATGGCCGAAACATCGAAATGGATGCTTTTCGAAACTTTTATTGTGTGTGTGGGGGGGGGGGCTGCACCCCCCCCCCCAGCTAACTATATATTCCAATTCCAAGATCGCACTACAGTGAGGAAAGGACAAGTATCCCAATCTTCACTGTACTGCTATCCCACAATTCAAAATGCGGGCGTTTTGATGTTTTGGCCATTCAATTACGTTATTTTTCGATAACATAATAGGAACCCTTGGTGAGCACCCCGGGGGTGGTGATGAGACCAAAGGGTAGTGCTCTGAACTGATGATGACTGGCTCCCAGCCGGAAGTGGAGGAACCCCCAAGAATGCCTGTCCATCTTGATGTGACAGTACGCGTCTTGGAGGTCCACCGAGCATATCCAGTCATTTATCTGCAGATAGGGCAGACTAGACTGGAGAGCAACCAACCGGAATTTTGTCTTGGCAACTGACAGGTTTAGGGTTGAAATATCCAGGATGGGTCTTAAGTCCCCCGTTTTCTTTGGTACCAAAAAGAACAGCACAGTTGTGTAGACTTACCATAAATGTAGATGTTACGAGTGTATTCACTGTTGCAGTCATCACATTTGGGTTATCCCTGCCAGGGTAGCCCTCGGTTGGCCTGAATACCAGAGACTTAGTATTTCTGCATTGGTTGCTGCCGCTTGAGGACTGATGTCAGGTCTTCAGTAGTATAAAGTAAGGCAGCCAACGCCATTACATCAGTTTTTCATGCCCTAACCTGTCAGGAGCCCCCAAGTAGGAGGCCAAGATCTGGTGGAAGAAATCCCACCAGTGGAAAATAAATACTAATAAGTTCCTTGAAAGGAAAGGAGAACAACAAGCTAGAATGATAATAAAAGGAGAAAGAGAAAAAGGGGGATGGAGGGGGGGTGACCAGGACTGTAACAGTGAATACACTCTAACATCTACATTTATGGTAAGTGTACACAACTGTACTATGTTCTTTGTGTTTCACTGTTGCAGTCATCACATTTGGGTTGATTCCCAAAAGCTGACAAAAAGGGTGGAGGCAGTCAATGAAACTAGGGCTGGCTATGATGCCCTGCAAGACTGCAGAGGCAAACCCTGCCCTGGACTTGGAGAAGGGAGGCAGGTGTGATGCTTAGTAAAAGTGTGAATGGATGTCCAGGTGGCAGTCTCCAGGATGTCGCTGGTAAAGACTCGTCTGAGGAAAGCCGCAAAGGTGGAGGCTACTCTGGTGGAGTGTGTCCTGACCCCCATGAGGAGAGGCTTTCCATGCTGTTTGCAGCAGAAATGAATGCAGTGTGCTATCCATTTGGAAATGGTTTGTTTGGAGATGGCTTTACCTTCTGCTCCTGTAGCAAAGCTAACCAGCAACTGATCAGACTTTCTGAAGGATTTAGTCCTGTCTAGATAGAATCTGAGCTGTCTGTACACATCTAGAGAGTGAAGAATCCTTCCCCCTTTGTTCTGGGGGTTAGGAAAAAAAGTGGGCAAATGAATGGATTGGTTGGGAGCCACACTGGACACCAACTTGGGCATGAAGGATGGGTTAGTTCTGAGGGATACCCTATCTACATGAAAGATGATGAAGGGTTCCATAGCCATGAGTGCTTGCAGCTCAGAGACTCTTCTGGCTGAAGTGATGACCAGAAGGAATGCTGTCTTCCAGGAGAGAAATTTTAGCTCTGCAGAAGAAGCTGGTTCAAAGGGGGGTAAGGGCGAGCTTTTCCAATGCAAAGTTAAGGTCCCAAGCTGGTATTGGTGCGCTTCTGGGTGGCCTCAAGTTGCTAGCCCCTCTTAGGGAACGTTTGATCAAATGGTGTGAGAAATGGGGCTGCTCAGTGGGAAAATAGCAGAGGGATGAATTGGTATAGAGGAGAAAGAAAGGCCACTGTGTAGTAGGTCAACTAAGTAATCCAGGATGAGAGGGGGGGAGGGTTGTGCTGTATTGGCTCCCATAGCCTGAATCCAGGTGCAGAACCTTTTCCATTTATCAGCACAAGACTTTCTGGTGCTAGGATGTTTGGCCTCACAGATAACATCCAGAACCTGTTTACTGAAGTTGGCAGATTGGTTTGGGGTTAGGGAATAAGCCAAGCTGCCAAACTGAGTGTCTGCAACTGGGGATGCAAGAACTCCCCTTCCCTCTGGGTCAGGAGGTTTGGAATCTGAGGAAGATGCCATGGGGGTAGCAAGGACAGGCTGCACAGCAATGGGTACCAGTGCTGCTGGGGCCAGTCTGTCGCAATGAGAATGCTCCTTGGTTTTTCCTTCCTTATTTTGAGTAGTACCCTGGAGATGAGAAGTAGAGGAAGAAAGGCACAGACCGATAGAATGACCCAGGGGAAGGACAGGGCATCCACTTTCCAAGCCATGCAGTAATGGTCCCTGATGCAGAATTTGCTGAGCTGATGGTTGGTGTGGAAGGCAAAGAGGTCAGCCTTCGGGGTTCCTCATTTCTGAGTTATTAGGGTGAAGGTACTTCTGTTGAGTTGCCACTCGTGTGGGTCAAGAAGATTTCTGCTTAAATGGTCTGCCAGAGAGTTGAGAGAGCCTGGTAGGAATTGTGCCAACAGGTGCAGTTGCATGGCAGAGGCTGTGTGCCAAAGGGTCATAGGACTGAGTCGCTATAACAAAGTAGAAATAAAAAACTAGTAAATGAAACAGATCCAAAGCCAGGAAGAACAACGGCTTTAATGCAACATCAACAACCAAATTGACTAAGCGCTTTCACCCACAGTTGGGCTTCATCAGAGTCAGTGAACAGTGCAACTAATTATCCCTTAAATACTAATTAAACATCAATTAAATCACGAGTACCACAGAAAATGTTAAAAATTTAACCATCAAGCATCCAAAGTCAGTCAAACCTACCCTAATACATGACATACAATAGTACTGCCAACACATTAATGAATTTTTGAATAAATATCTATGATATATATGTTACAACATAAACTTACTATAAATTAAACACTTGCATATAAATGGGTGACCACTACCCAAAAAAAAAAAATAAAAAAAAAAAATAATACTATGTATATTATAAAAACTGAGATTTATATTTTAATACACAAGCTGTAGAAATACTGTCATTAATACTAGGAGCACTGGATGTGTCAAGGCGCAACTGCCATAAACACTCTCTCACTTCTAGTAAGGTTTTAACATCCCCACCAAAATCTGTCTTGGGTAGCCTGTCAATAACAAAAAAATATATATTTTTTTAAATTCGAACAATTCTTACTGTGATTAAATAAGGCATTAGTAGTTTTTTTATTTTTAAAGTCCCTGTTATGCTCCAACATACGAAGTCTTAATTTCCTTGTAGTCATCCCTACATAAAACACTGTACATAAGCATGTAGCCACATAGACAACTATGCTTGTATTACACTGACAGGTCCTGGACATTTTAATGTTCTCTTGTAACTGTGAATCTGCACATATGGTCCATCATTGATAAATTTGCAAACACTACATGTACTGCATTTACTCATCCGTGAGGCTCTCTGATCAAAATTCCCAGAACTTTTCTCTAACAAATTTTTTAAGTTAAAGCCTCTGCTGTTGATAAACATTGGAAATGACCCTACTATATCTTTTATTTCTTGAGTAAAGACACTGTCCCATACAGTATGTATAATATTCCTAACTTTTACCCTTGTCAGGTTAAACTCCATAACTATACCAGAGGAATAATTCTGACTGGGGTTATCATAAACATTGGCTTTACCATGGTTTCTAGTATTGTCCAAAAGAATAGGCATAAAATCACAAGTTCTTCTCTTCTCAATCTCTTTACTAAACTTATATAGTAAATCTATCGGATATTCTCTATTCCTAAACATATCTATCAGATTTGTTATTTCAACCCAAAAACAGGCTTCCTGACTTATTAATATGGACATCCGTATCATCTGCCCCTTGACCACATTTTTCTTTTGATAGTCAGGATGGCAACTATCGGTGTAAAAAATAATTACTATATTTTTTTTTTTTTTACGAAAAATACTTCAATGAATTTGGCTATCTTTTTTTGTATAACTGAATATCCAAAAACTCAATTTTGTCCATGTCAATATGACTTGTAAACTTAAGGAACTTAGTTGTCTCATTCAAATAGCCAATAAATTCTTCAAGGTCAGGCTTAGAAGCCCTTCCATAAGATGGGAATATCGTCAAAATATCATAACTATATCATAATTTACACAAATTGCTATTCCCAGTCAGCCAACACCAAGTTGGCCTAAATGGGTACACACCTGGCTCCCATCGCAACCCCGGTTGCCTGCTTATATTCACCATCAAACAGTATAAAATTAATAAATAATACAATCTCCATTAATTCTACCAACAAGCTTCTCTTTACTTGATGTAATTCACTGTATTTACGCCAAACTACTACAAAACATATCCAACCCAATCTGGTGGGGGATCACAGAAAACAAACTGATGACGTCTACTGTTACAAACCAATATTCTTCACTAAGATCCACATTAATATTCTTATACAGTCCAAGCAATGCCATGAATCTTTAAGAATGTAAGGTAATTTGTCCAATGTATTCTTACATGTAATATCAATATATGACGCTGGGGGCTCAGTTTTTTGAGCCCCTAGCTGCAACAATAGGCCTAAACGGTGGACAATTTACATTCTTATGGATTTTGGGAATATCAAAAATTGAAGGAATAATGGGATGTTCAACAGGAAGATACTTAAATTCATCGTGTGAAATAACCCTTCGCACATGAATTCATACAGCTGCCAATCAATTTTAGTATAAGCTCTTGTACATCAAATTTAGATACCATTTCAATGGTTTCTACATCATTTAATAATAATTGCATTCTGCATTCATACTCAGTATTTGTCATAATAACAACCCCTCCACCCTTGTCGGGTTTCATAACCCTGTATTGGTTACTGTGTGTCAATTCCTTCAAACAAAACTGTTATGCAGTAGTTAAATTACTAATGGACAGTGTTTCCCTTTCTAACCATCTACGTATTTGTGTTCCACAGAGTCATTCAAAAACCTGTATAACAGTTGGATTATGTGGTGGAATAAAAACACTACTTCTTTTAAGACTTAAATATTTGTTGTCATATTCTGGAGAAATACTGTTACCAAAAAACAGCCTTAAATTAAGAAGCCTAGTGTATAATCTAAGGTTAATAAGCAGTCTCCCAATCCCGTATCTAAAGGTGGGAATAAAAGAAAAACCTCTTTTAAAAAGACTAACATGATTTTCAGTAATCACGAAGTCCGAAAAATTATAAATCTTAAAATTATTGTCACCCTGTAGCTTAAAATTCGTTGTAATATTAGTACTGCAGTAATCCCCTGCAGTATAAGGGTCAAGACTGGATGTAGTGACCACAGGCACTGAAATAAAAGGAAAGAAAATACTCTTCTAAACTGTAACAGGATATTGAAACAATAAAACAATATTCCTAGACATGTAGGAAGGACCATGGTGAGTCACAGCAAAAGAATACGGAGTATCATAAGGTAGAGAGATGGTAAGAAAGTTTAGGAATGTAAGAGCAAAATAGATTTAGCAGAAGGTATAGTGATTGAGAGTTACAGTAATACAGCATATAGAGCAAATTATCATAACACAGCACTACACTGATAAGCACAATATAAAAAACAGCACTTCGTAAACATTAATTTTATTAACCAGTATGTCGAAACAGTGTTACATATACCAAAATACTAGTAAGTGACAATAACATACTAGTAACCAACATTAACATACATCCTTGTTAAAGAGCACAGGCTCAACATACATAAAGCTAATGCAACTTGAATTAAATCAATACAAATACAATACACTACCAAAGTCTTTTCTTTGAATTTCAGAGTCTTAGAACAAATATAAATGTAATAATACGGTACTTGCGTATTATCGCAACCAGATTTTGCGATGTAGTGTACTTTCTGCCTTTAGTTTAAATTTTAGAAAATACAGTGCATTAGGGAAGGGTAGTGTGTTTAAAAGTATGCTGGGATATTGGTGGGGTTTTTTTTAATGTTTTTATGGGTAAATTTTTTGGATAGGTGAGTAGTGTGCTGAAAACGATGAGTGTTACGTTGGTATGTATATTTATACGCAAACTTTGAAGGTGCTTTCCATTTCAGAGCTGTTGTCAGAAGGAGATGGTCGCATAGGACTTATCGAAGGATTTTACCGATTTTGGCTGTAGTTGGAAGGTGTTCGTATCGGAAGGAGTTATCGAAGGAATTGGGGATCGTTCAAGGTGCTTTTCCTTTTGGATGTATCATTGGAAGCTGTTCGTATGGGAAGGAGTTATCGAAGGATTTGGGGATTGTTCAAGGTGCTTTTCCTTTTGGATGTATCGTTGGAACTATCGAAGGAGTTGGGAAACTATCGTTGGAACTTCATTTGTGGTTTTTTGGCTATATCGTTGTGACAATCGGTGTTTTTGGACTTTGGGAGCTATCGTTTGAACTTCGCTTGGTTAAAAATTACTTTTGGATTTATCGTTGGGGCAGTCTATGGTATTTTTTAATTTGGACTTATGGAAAGACTTTGGGAGCTATTATTGGAACTTAGTTTGGTTGCAAAGGACTTTTGGAGCTATCGTTGGGGCAATCGAAGGAGCTTTTGGTTTGGGATTCATCGCTGGATGTGTTACATATGTGGAGATTTATTTTTCAGCTGTATTTTCCTTTATTCAGTTCTTAAAAAAAAAAAAAAGAAGAAGAAAATGGAGACAAGGTAAGTGATTGAGGAAAAGTATTTAATGGTTAAACTGTATTTATTAAATGGGACATATGCAATTTAATATAAGTAAATTCAGAGTACTGCTTTGCTTCTTTCTTGGTTGTAATGTATATTCGGTATATTCGAATGTCATTAATTTTCATAGCTGTTAGGGCTCTACTGTTTAATATTATTAATTGTGGATTCTTCAGTTGTTATATTGGTTGTCAGTGTAGATGGTTCAGAAGATGTGGATTGCTCACTGGGTGTTGTTTTGATTTTTACTGTTTAGAGCTTAGAAATAGTTGATTGGTTAATTGGTGTGGTACTTGTTGGTATGGATTTTCTGTTTTTTTGTGGAGGAAAGTTGTTAGTGATGGCTTTTAACAGTTCTTCAAAGCAGTCTTTTGAATGTGATAGTTGTGTTTCACGCCACATATATTCAACAAGATAGGAATGTAGATGGTGACGTGCAGTTCCTCGCCGTTTCTTGTTTCTCCATTTTACTGAGCCCCACATTCTTTCTATATGTGGTGTATGCACTCCAGTGTCAGGGCAACAAAATTGTAGCTCTGATTAGCTTTGTCATGGCTGAAGCCAGCTTTTTCTAGTTGTTTTGTTTGGTATGCTTTCCAGGAGTCTGAGTACATAATGCTACCTTCTTTGATGTTTTTTTGTATTTGGTCAAACAATGTAGAGGCAGTTCTATCAGGCACTTTTACTACAAACGTTTCTTTCGTTTCCCTACACATCCCTCCAAAAATCCACTGCTGAGGTAGGATACGACCACTGTTATTTTTCCGCCGAGTAAATAAACTTTCGTCAATTTCTACTATATGCCCTGGCCCCCCGATCATTTTCTTCTCTTGTTTTTCCAACTCCATGGTGCATACATCCCTTAAATAACTACTCCAATCGATAACTGTTTTGTCAGCCATATCCAATTCTTCACGACAGAAATTAATGCTAGTTAACTGCTTACACCAACAGTATATAAAACAAACAGCAGTTATAAAAGAAATTCTACTTCCTTCAAAAAAGTTACCTTCCCGAACTCCTATATGCTGGTAGCATTTAGCAGAGTTGCACTTCCAAAATATTTGTTTTCCATAGTATAATTTCATTTCATGTCCTGAAATGCATTCCTTAAAACTGTGTATAATTCCATAGTGTTGAAATAACTGAATTGCCTCCTTTTCTGTTTTAGGTAAATCCCACAATCGCATTTTTCACAAAACTAAGACTACAGCAATCTACGTAGATGGTTAATAACTATATGCCTTTTCAATAATCTGTTGACTAGAGCTTTGACAACTTTTGTATAACATGAGAAATGGAACACATACAGAGATTACTGACATGTATAAATAGTGGTAAAAAAGGGTCAAGCTATTTTAAAATGTTATTTTCTCTGTGTTTTCAAGTTTAAATAGTACTATAAATTAAAAATTTTATAGAAAAGACGTCATTTAGTTTTAATACCATTAATTCCGTTTATTTAAGGAAAACACAAGCGAATACTTTTAGCTTGAAAATCTGGTTGCGATAATACGCAAGTACCAATAATACATGATACATAACAGTGTAAGAAACTTCTCTATGTGAAAGATTTTCAGTCCATATATCTCTAGTTAATCACTGTATATTAATCAGATCAGACAATAGTAGTAGAAGTAGCAAACTCGTCTTAAGTCAAAAAAATAAAGAAATATATAATTTGAAATATTGTACAGAATTACTAAGTATTCAAAAGTAATCCAAGCAAGGCAGGCAGTCTGTTTCCAGTCGAAAATCCTTTATTAAGTACACAGACAAGCGATCCAAGTAAAACAAAAATAACAAAGTAATAGTTTCCTCACAAGCTTTCTAAATATATATATATATATATATATATATATATATATATATACTTTTTATCAGGCAAGGGAGTGGTTTATTGTGCTGTAAAACAAAGCGTTATTGGTACACATGTTAGATTCACATCCCTTCCCCCATCAGTGAGACATTCGAGCTGGTCCTGCCCTACTTACTAGCTGTCATAATAATATAACCCTTATGTACTTTAAATAAAATTTATAATGATGTGGTACCTCTTATTTTATTATCTTGTATATTTATACATATTTTTTGATTGCCAAATGGATTAAGGTTTATATATTTCCAGCCATGTAGTATATTGTCTTGGATAAAATCACAAACTTAATAACTTACTTAATAATCTGGTTAAATAAGAGGTACCACATCACTATAAATTTCTGCAGCTTTCTGTTGAAATTTGGGAATTAAGGAAGTTGAAGGATAGGCATATAGAAGACCGAGGGATGAATCATGGAATAGAGTGTCCCTCGCTGATTCTCCCGGTGGAGGGATCAGGGCAAAGAAGCTGCTGCACTTGTTTATGGGAGATGCAAAAATATCACAGCAAGGCTTGCCCAACTGATGGAAAATCATATCAGTCACTTTCCTGTTGAGAGACCATTCGTGAGGTAGCAGAATGGACCTGCTCAGTTTGTGTTGGACTTCTCCAGAAAGTGCTTGCCATACTGTGAGGGCTTCTCGACACAGGAGTTAAGATCTGTTTCCCCTTTGCCTGTTTATGCACTAAACTACTGACACGTTCTCTGTCTGCATCACAACTGTCCCAAAAGGAAGAGAGTCTTGGAATGCCTCCTACGCTAACAGCACCGCTCTCACCTATAGGACACTGATATGCATATTGGTCTCTTGGAGGGACCAAGTGCCTTGGGCTGTTTTCCTCAGGAAGTGCTCCCCCACCCAATCTGGGAAGCATCCATGGTCACTATAGCCTTGGGCTGAGGGAGGATGAAAGGACGGCCTTGTAGAACCTGAGTTGATCTAATCCACAACCAAAGGTATCTCTTGCACGGCTGACTGATTCTTTTTTTTTTGCTGACACATGATGATAAAGAACTGACCACTATGTCACTAACATCCACTGAAGAATTCTCATGTGAAATCTTGCTGAAAGAACTAGAATTATGGCTGCTAATGTTGACCCCAAGGCTTACAGGATGAAACATGCTCACATATGGTGCTGCAAATTACTTCCCTGACCTGTGACCTGATGACCTGCACTCTTGACAGGGAAGAGAAGCCGTCACTGATGTCGTGTTGAACACCGTTTCTATGAATTCCAGTGTCTGACTTGGTTGTAATGGACACGTTGAAGTTTATGGTTATTCCCAGGTGGAAATAAGTCCTGAATACTTGATTCCTAGCTTTTATTAGTAGATGCTCAGTTGGGGCAGTAATGAGTCATTGTCTAAGTATGAAACACTCGGAATCTTTGCAGTCTCAGGTGAGTTACTACCACGGCCATGTATTTGGTGAACACCCTGGGGGCTGTGGTGAGGCCAAAAGGCAGTGCTCTGAACTGAAAAAGTGACTGGTTCCCAGCCAGAAGCGTAAATACCTCCTGGATTGTCTGTGCATTTTTATGTGGTAGTACGCATCATGAAGGTCTATCGAGCACATCCAGTCATCCTTGCCCAGGAAGGGTTAAATGGATTGAACTGTGACCATCCGAATTTTTTTAGGTCAAACCGACTTGTTTCAGTTGTGGAGATCCAAAACTGGTCTCCAGTCCCATTTTGTTTGGCATTAAAAAGAATCTTGAGTACGTTCTGGATTACATCTGGTCTGGTGGGACCTCTTGAATGACTCCTTTTCTAGCAGCATGCATATTTCTAGTGCTGATGTTTTTCTCTGAATGGCTGGAACATCAGGAAATTTGCAAAGAGATGGAGGTGGAAGGGAATTATATAACCTCTGGAAATAATCCTCTGCACCTTCGTATCTTTTGTGATGTCTAGCCAGGCACTCTGGTACAGAGATAAACCCTCAATTGCCTCCAGAGGGGGAAAAACGGGCTTCCTTTCAGGAGCTCTGTTAGGGTCTTTTGGTGAAAGAATCTGTGGACCCTTGGCTCTGTGGGCCTCACCATCCACTGGAGCTCCATCCTCTGTCTGTGGGGAACTATTTCCATGTGGATCTTGAAAGGGAGCCTGGGACTTCCTAAATCACATCTTCTGTCTACCTTGTTGATTCCTACAAAAAAATCTTTAAGGGGTCAAAAAATGTACACCCACTGCAGAGAGGGTCTTTTCATCTTTTTTTACACCTGGAATGTGTGCCCCTCACTTTTGGGCCAAACAATGAAATAATGTCAAGGGGTTCATTGACAAACGAGGACTTGAAGGGCTCCACAAATTCACACAAGAGCATAGAGGCATGCCTCCAGATGGAAATGCCTTAACCCAGTGCCCTTGAGGCACTTTCAGCAGGATGCAAGATGAGCTTCATTGACTAATTTGTTACAGACTGAGTGGTAGTCAACTTTGAGGCCACTAAAGATTGAGTTTCAGCAGCAGTGGTCCCTGAAAGGGATTCTGAAAGTACCTTGATCAAGTCCCTTTGCATCTTGTGAAGTGCGCCAAGTACTTCAGCGAAATAAAGGCAAAAGTCGCTGAAGCATACACATGCTTCCCAAATCTGTCCAATGCCCTAAACTCGCGGTTAGGAGGACGGACTGAGAAACTCTGCTCAGCTAGTTTCTTCTTGGTGGCCACCACCATGACCAGAGTATCTATAGGGACCCCCTTACTCCAGAACTCCCTGCTTGCTGATGGAGCCAGAATCCAATCTGGTCTCTTGGGGATTGGCTCAGAGTGAGGCTCCTTCCATGCCCACCTAGAAATCAAGTCATTGAGTTCATCGGCGGACAGTTACCAAGAGGTAGATGGACAACTCCAAAGGCCTCCAGAAAGATGGATTCCTCCAGTGAAGGGTTATCGGAGGACCAGTCACCTCTCTGCTTAAGGGTCTCAAGGATATCTCCACATGAGATGTCTTCAGGTGATCATCTTGAGGACTCTTCTTCAGTGAAATCAATATCCTCAGTGACTGACTTCTGAGTAAACTCCAAGTGCCTACTCCTACACTTCCTCTTTCTAGGGACTTCTTCAGTGAGATGCTCTAGTGAAGTATTGGAAAAAATCGTAATACCCTGCTGGGTGGACTGGAGACTTTGAGATGGCTGTCCCTGTGGCATAGAATGATGTGGCTCAAGATGCAGAGACATCTGAGATCCAGAAGCAAGACTAAAGGGGGGAAGGGTCCATTCATCCTGACAGAGCAGGAAACATTCTCTTCAATACCTCAAAGGCAGATTGCTCCAGGGAGAATGAAGACAATGGATCTGAGAAGACAAGCTTCTAACCCACTGTCTCCTTCTGCACCAAAAGCAATCTCCCCAAGGTGGACCTTGGAGCGGGGCTGTCCAGTGTCAAGGCTCAAAGGGGAAGAGAATGCTCCAAAAACTACAGAGTCAACTCCAGTGACTCCGATCCAACGGGGACACTTCGGCTCAGAGAATCATCTGAATCTGAAGACTTCAGAGCCAGCGTATTTAGAAGCTTCTTCAGATCCGAAATAGAAGTACTTTCAGATCAAAACCAAACAGACCTAGGCATTTCAGATCCAGGGGTTCCGAAATGATTAGATGGATCAGAGAAGGAACCACCATAGATGATGTGATGGAAAGACAGCCTTTCTGACCTGACAGGGTAGGAACTGGGAGAACAACCATCTGTATCTGTACCCAGAGCAACCTCCTCATCATACTGTCTACGTCTTTTTCAGTCAATCTTCTGGAAGACCGAGATAAGACAAGGGAAGGTGACCTGGAGTGGCGTCCCTCCAAAAAGGAAAAACTTACTCTCTAAGGAACTGGATTCAAAGGAGAAGAGTACCTCAACTCTAAGCAAGAAAGTCAGAACTGAAGGAGCAAATTTTGAAGACATTCTGGTCAGATCAGTCAGAGTTTGGATCGGTAAAGACTTCAGATCCAAATTGAGCTTTTTCCTTGACTGCACCAAAGATGAAGTCGACAAAGTAGTAGGTCTTGGAGACCAGGTTGAAGGCTCCTTAACTTTAGATTTGGGGGTACAGCCTCAGAAACAGCTTCACCAAAAGAGGGAGGAAGTAAACCTTTCAATGTCAATTTGTTCTTCCCGTCTGCTATTGCCCACGGATTGAACTTCAATTTGGAGATGATTGGGCCAAAGAGTCTTCTTATTCTTTCGGCTTTTCCCGGTTAGGGGTCATTACAGCGGATCACCTGTCCGCTCATGACTGGCAGTGGAGTTTTAACTGTGTCGAGTTGACAGCCCGGCACCCAACCTTCCACAGAAGGCACACACACCCACGCACTCACACCATGGGCCAATTTAGAGTGTCCAATCCACCTACAGCATTCTTTGGGATGTGGGAGGAAACTTGGAAACCCATGCAACCACAGGGAGGACATGCAGACTCTACATAACAGGCACTCCAGCCAAGGATCGAACTGGAGAACCTCTTGCTATAAGGCAGCAACGCTAACCGCTGCAACACTGTGGACCCCCATTGGGGCTAAAGAGTAAACGCATAAATTATGGGCATCGAATAAGGGAAATTTGTGCCTACATTTCTGACACTTTTTAAAACCGGAAGGCAGTTTATCAGACATAATGAAAAAAATAAAATTAGCAATACTTTTTTTTTTTTTTTTTTGTATATGTGTATACATATATATACATATATATATATATATATATATATATATATATATATGTATGTATGTATATGGATCTATGTTATTACATCAAAAGTATGTGTATATATATATATATATATATATATATATATATATATATATATACACACACATATATATATATATATATATATATATATATATATATATATATGCATGCATGTATATGGATCTATGTTGTTACATCAAAAGTAAGTTTAATCGAAACGTACTATAGCAAACTCACTTTCGCGAAAGTGCATCATAGTGAAAATGCACTTTCACGAAAAAAAAAATGCCAAAAACCTGCAAAAATAAAACACTACTCACGTTTATGAAGGGGGGCAAGCCTCCCTGCACCGCCCCATGTAGGAGGCAGTGCCCCCCCACTTTAATATTCTCACTCCGAGATCACACTACAGTGGGGAAAAGGGAATATTCCCTTATCCCCGCTGTACTGCGATCTAAGCAACAGTTTGCTTAGTTGTACAAGCAACAGTACATGTTGATGTATAACTAAATCTACATGCAAACTGCGTGTTTTTTTTCTTTTTTTTTGCTTAAGTACATTTTCACTAAAATGCACTTTCACGAAAGTGAGTTCGCTGCAGTACATTTTGATTTAATGTACTTTCGATGTTCAGACTAGGACCCATATATATATATATATATATATATATATATATATATATATATATATATATATATATATACACACACACACACACATACACACACACACATATATATATATATGGATTCACTTCATAACATTGAAATATCAAAATACTGAAACTCAAAACACTGAAGCCAAAATACTGAAAGCTCAAAATACTGAATACTCAAAATACTGAAACTCAAAATACTGAAAACACATATTATGCGTAAACTCAGCTTAAACAACATAAATCATAACAATTTCTACCAAATATATGCGGGGGGCAAGCCCCCTGCACCCCTCATGAGGGGCTCACCCCCTACTAATAAAATATATCAACTCCAAGATTGCACATAGTGTAGTTAAGTGCAATCTTGGAGTAGATATATATAATTAGCAGGGGGTGTGGGGGGCGCAGCATATATTTGGTAGAAATTGTTATGATTTATGTTGTTTAAGCTGAGTTTACGCATAATATGTGTTTTCAGTATTTTGAGTTTCAGTATTTTGAGTATTCAGTATTTTGAGCTTTCAGTATTTTGAGCTTTCAGTATTATGAAGTTTTGTCATTTTCAGTATTTTGAAGTTTCAGTGTTATGAAGTGAATCCATATATATATATATATATATATATATATATATATATATATAGAGAGAGAGAAAAACAAAGGGAAAAAGATACCAGCTATGGTATCAAGAATACATGACATTGTAATCGGAAATATTTGAAAGAAAAAAGAAAATTAATAAGTACCAGCCATCATAAAAAGAAGTTATGTCTTACCATAACGTTCCATCGGTGTTGTAGATCTTTGTTCATTCATTACAATTAGGATCTCGGTTCCATCCTTGTAACCGATATGGCCGTTTCCCAGCTCGCGCAAGCCAACAACTCTCAGCTAAGACCTACTGATAATGCCCCTCTCCTAGTTACTCCAGATCGAGTTTGCCCACCCTAGATAAAAGATGTAGTAATAGAAAAGATAGTAGGAGGCTCTGTCTGAGCAAATACCCTAACCAGGAGTTCCTAAAGTACACCAGGAGTCCAGGAAGGGGGGAATGGCAAAATAGCTTCTGCATTTGTAGTTTAGAGGGGAAGCAAACAGATCGCAGCAAGGCTTGCCCCAGCGCTGGAAGATCCGATCTGCTGTTACAGGGTTGAGGGACCACTCATGAGGCATCAGGATAGTCCTGCTTAGATTAGCCGCAATAAGGTTGGAACTCCCAGGAATGTACGTTGCTATAAGAAAGTGGTTGGAAACTATTGCCCAGTGCCAAATCCTCATGGCTTCCTGACATAGGGGGTAAGGCCTGGTTCCGCCTTGCTTATTGATATACCAGACGTCTGACATGTTGTCTGACTGAAATGCAATGGTCCCCAAGGGAAGGGAAGCATGGAACGCTTGCAACGCTAAGAGAACTGCCCTCAGTTCCAGGACATTTATGTGCAAGTTGGCCTCCATGGGGGACCAGGTTCCTTGGACAGTCTTTCCCTGGTAATGCCCCCCCACCCTAACAGTGAAGCATCCGTAGTCACTGTGGCCATGGGCTGGGGAAAACAGAAAGGTCGACACCAAAGATTAGTTTGTGGTTTCATCCACCATAGCATTTCTTCCTTGCAACAGTTTGTAAGGCGTATCATGTGGGTGAGTTAGCAACGACCACTGTGTGGAAAGGAGCCACTGCAGGATTCTCATGTGCAGTCTCGCCAGTGGTACTAACATAATGGCAGCTGCCATGGAGCCCAAGAGTTGGAGTACAAGACGTGCTGGTACATAGGTCTGAGGAAGGTGGTCTTGGATTTTGTCTCAATTTCAAAAGCCTAGGAGGAAGGAGAGAAGCTTTACAGGATGTTGTATCGAGGACCGTGCCAATAAATTCCAGTGCCTTCATTGGGGACATTTATGATTTATCTTTGTAGACTGTAATCCCCAAGTGGAGAGCGACAGCTTGAGTTTAAGAGAGGCTGCAGACTAGAAGATTCCTGGTTGGAGCGGTAAGGAGCCAATCGTCTAGATAGGGAAACACCTGGAATCCTTGTAGTCGAAGATGAGCTACCACAACTGCCATACATTTGGTGAACACTTGGGGGGGGCTGTCAAGAGACCAAATGGCAGTACCCTGAACTGGTAGTGATTGGCTCCCAGCCAGAGGCGGAGAAACCTCCGGGAACAGTGATCCATCTTTATGTGGTAGTATGCGTTCTGGAGGTCTATAGAGCACATCCTGTTATCCCTCCCTAGGAAGGGAAGAATGGACTGTATTGTGACCATCCAGAATTTTTGAAGTTGATAAATTTGTTCAATAGGCTGAGATCCAGGATTGGTCTCCAGTCCCGTGTAATTTTTGGCACTAAAAAAAGACCTAGAGTAAAACCCGGATCTTGTCTGGTCTGGTGGGACTGGTTGGATGTCACTTTTTCCTTAGCAGCGTTTCTATTTCTAAGGCTGCTAATTCCCTCTGATTGGGTGGTACATCGGGGGTTCATTTGACGGGTCTGGGAGTTAAGTCGAAAGGTATTTGGTAGCCTCTGGATATTATTCTCTGCTCTCAATGGATATTATTCTCTGCTCCCAAACATCGGTAGTAATAAGATGTCAGGCTGGTAGATGCAAAGAAAAATGACCCTTGACAGCTTTCAGAGGGAGGAAATCGGGCCACTGCTCAAGAGCGCTGGTAGGGTCTGCGGGAGAAAGAATCTCTAGCGCCCTGGTTATGCAGACCCCCTCTACCCTGAAATGGACGTCTTCCGTACGAGTTGTTCCCTCTGCCCCAGGGGGATTGTTCACCACGAGTGTCATGGAAAGGTCCTTGGGATTTCTTGAACCACATTATTCCTCCCTTCTGGCTTCTGCAGTAGCACCTCTGGGGGTTGGAAAGGTGTATGCCCACAGCAGACAAAGTCTTTCCCACTGCATGTAAGTGTCTCGTACTTTGGGTCCAAAAAGTGCAGAATCGGCGACAGATGCACTGACGAAGGAAGACTTAAAGGGGTCTGCGAGTCACACAACCTCATCCAAGCATTACGTCTCATGACAATGCCTGATGCGGCAGCTCAAGCTGCCCCCTTGGTGGAGCGAGATATCAAATGCATCGAGGGGTTCGAGATGGATTCAAGGGTAGCTAGCTGTGAGGTGACAGTATCAAGCACCTCATCAGACAGTACCTCACCAAAAAGGAAGACATTTCGGAAATGAGGTCTCTTTGGAGACGAGTAAAGTGTGCCAGATAGTTCAGTGACCGAATGTCGTTGAAACATAGGTCCATTTCCCTAGTCTGTCCATGGTACGGGACTCTCTTGAGGATGGATGGTGGAACTATCTTCTGCCAGTTCCCTCTTGGTGGCCGCTGCCACGACTATAGAATCAACGGTCAACTGCTAGGACTAGTGGGGCTGGTCTTTAGGTGTAGACAAAAGTTTTGTCTGGCCTCCGAGGGACAATTGTCCGGGGCCTTCCAGGCACGCTGCACAATGAGTTTAACAAGGTCGTCTGCCGGTGGGGTCACCCAGGCAGTAGATGGCTGGGCATGGAAGGCCTGCAGGAACACCGATTCCTCAGAAGAAGGGTTATAGGACTTCCAGTCTCCCCACTGCTTGAAGATTTCGAGAATGTCTCCGAATGAGATGTTGTCTGGGGGACACTGTGGGGACCCTTCCCCCTCATCACAATCAGTGTCTTCGGTGATAGATTCCTCTGGTGAACCAAGGTGCTTCCTCTTGCACCATTTCTTCCGGGGTGGCTCTCCAATGGGATCTTCTGAGGACGACTCCAGAGAAGGGGTTCCCTTCAAAGAGGGTTCTTGTGACTCCCGTGCCCGGAGTCCTGAAATAGAGAGTTGGCAGAGGAGGAAGAGAACTGGAAGCCATCGAAGCCGTGGACATAGATGGCGCCAGCGAGAAAATAGGCGCCAGGCTAGATACCAAGGTACAGACGGTCCAAGCACTGCTTCGGGAGAGCATTGATTCGGGAAAACATTGCTGTTGGGATCGAGACAGTATGCACCGGAGGTATCTTGTCCTTGGCAGGTATTCGAGTTTTGGAGCCGAAGAAACTGTTGGCACCGTGGCCGGGAATGGTGCCAAAGCAGGTACAGTCATCGGAGCCGATGTCGGATCCAAGGACAGCACCAAAAGTCAGTGGTGCCGAGGTCGGAGCTGAAATAGGGGTGAATATCATGGACGGCACCGAGGGAGAAGACACAAAGCCTGGTGCCGAAGAGGTCTGCGCCGAGGAAGCACAGAGCCGACTTGGTTCCATAACTGATGGAGATGCAGGAACCGAGTGACTCTGTTTGTTCTTATATTTTTTGGTCTTTGGAGGGGTGAGACCTCCGACCCAGACAGAGCCTCCGAAAAGGGTGCCTTCAGTAATCCGTTTTCCCTTATGTTTTTTTGGTCTTTGGAAGAGGTAAGACCTCCGACCCAGATAAAGCCTCCAAAAAAGGTGCCTCGAGTACTCTGTTTGTCCATATGTTTTTTGGTCTTTGGAGGGGGTGAGACCTCCGACCCAGATAGAGCCTCCGAAAAAAAGGTGCCTCGAGTAATCTGTTTTTCCTTATGTTTTATGGTCCTCGGAGGGGATGAGACCTTCGACCCAGATAGAGCCTCCGAAAAAGGTGCTTTAAGTAATCCGTTTTCCCTTATGCTTTTTGGTCTTTGGAGGGGGGTGAGACCTCTGACCCAAATAGAGCCTCCGAAAAAGGTGTCTTGAGTAAACCTTTTAAGATAAGTTCATTATTACATTCTGCTAGTGTACAATTACTAAAACTAGCACAAAAGTCACAGTCAGCTCTAATATGATCCACGCCCAAACAGTAGACACAACGAACATGTGTATCTGAGTTAGGCATCTTACGTCCACACTTGTTACACTGTTTAAATCCCAACTTAGCTTTGTCTGACATAGTAAGGCAACAAGGCTATCCTATAGAAAAAATAAGGGAGAAAATACCAGTGATGTTATTTTAAAAAATACCACTAGTAGAAAGGAAAGGCCTGTCAAAGACAGGAGAGAGGGACAGTACCAATAACGGTAAAAAAATTAAATTACCAAGGAAAAGGGTAGGAAATAGGCTTAGGTTATAGGCGACAGTAAGAAAAGGTTAACTTGACTAAAAATTAAATAATTTTGAAGAGAAACTGTCTTAAAATTAACAATTTTCTACCAAGCTTTGAGAGAGATGGCTAGCACGTCTGACTAGGAACACGGCAAATGAGATTTGGAGTAACTAGGAGAGGGGCATTATGGGTAGGTCTTAGCGGAGAGTTTTTGGCTTATGCGAGCTGGGAAATGGCCATATCGGTTCAGAGGACGGAACCAAGGTCCTAACTGTAATGAAAGGACAAAAATTTACAACATCAGATGTAGAAATACACCAAGTGTAATGAGAAGGGAGAAAGAATAATAGCAAAAATAAAGAAAAATCACATATCTTAACCAAAACTAACTTGAGAGCTCAGAATGACTACGTCTATTTGCAAAAAGTGCAAATGACGTCTGAGGTATGTTAGGGGTTGATGCATTATGGGTAGGGAAGGTGTTTGAGAGCGTTTTAATGATCACGAGCTATAGTAATGGCCAAGTAGGATCCAAGGATCGGATCCGAACCCATATGTTGAGGAGAGAATGAAAACTGACATCATCAGATCTGAGGTTTCAAGAAAGAGCAACTAGTTATCCAGGTGGACTGATGTATGAAGAACCACTTTCAACAACTGTGACTTGAGACTGGGTAGAAATGGAGGGAATCTAGGGGCAGACATGCAGAGATGTTCAAGAGAAGAATATTGACAGAAGACTAAGAAAAGCCAGCATCTGGGCCTTAAAAGGGTCCTGGTTCTCAGTTTGGCACCTACTAGAACATCTCTTCCACTTATCCATATGAGATGTTCTAGAAGCAGGTTTCTTAGCCTCCTATACTACCTGCTGCATGTACTCAGAAAACAGGTGTCTAAAATGTATTACAACTCTTAACATCTCAGGCAGTCAATTTAAAAGGTTTTGGATTGGGGTTTATCAAACAACCCCTGTCTTGTGTGTGCTGAGTCCATTCTGTGAGGAAGCTTGAAGGAATAGTCTTTTACCATGTTCAGAGGTTCATTGGCTGTTAGTAGGCTAATGACCACTAGGGGCCCTTACAAGCTTAGCTGCATACCTTAAACCATTTTGCTCCATAGTATCATGGGCAACTATACGGGGATGGGGAGGGTGCATGTCAGTAGGCAGATAACTAAAGATTTGTAGGAGGGGCTGTTAGGATAAAACTTTTCTTAATGATGGCCTCTGTCCTTAATGGACATGAGGGCCAGATTGGGAGTAAATTTACTATTTCCCATCCAATTATCAAGGTTTTGTTGGAATAGTTAGGAGTGGACTCTGTTTTACATGGATGTGGAGCCTATTTCATAGTGTAGGAATCCTTTGTGAAACACACATCTGTCCCTCCAGCATGTTCTGTTTATGTCACAAGTGAAGTTCAGAACCCTGTAACTAGTGTTTCTGGTGTTTAGTGCATAAGCAACAAATCCATCAGGAGCCAAAGATTCTTTCTCAGCAGTCTGTTGGAGACTGGAGAAGTGACAAAGCTATTAGATAATCAATGTATGACACAGTATTCAAGTCTTGAATTCTCCTGACAAGAAACCTTTGTGGGTATTCCAACTGTTGCAAATGTCTAGTTAGGTACAAGCCAAAGGGCCAGTGTACTCAATGACAGGTCTGATATCTAAATTCCCTGGACGTGAATGTCACACCTCTATCTATATGTTGTGCGACACAGAATGATTTTATTATCTTAGCTAACTTTTGATCAAATATCAGACTGCTCCATAGATATGGTCCTAGCTCTCTTACTACTGGGTCAGTTCTTAGGGATGTTTTCCTGCTGGAGTAACTAGCTTAAATTGACAGTTTCCCAAGTGACATTATAATGTATTTTTTAGCATTGAGTTTTAGGCCATGGCTCTGACACCAATTGTCTGTGTTGAACCCTATTACAAGATGTTGTCTTGGGAGGAATCTGTAACAGCTCCCAATTTACAGTCATCTGAGAACTTGTTGAGCCAGAGGACTTCAATGCTGGTCTTGACTTCAGAGAAGTTGACACCAAACAGGAATAGACCCAACACAGACCACTGGTGACTGGTCTCTTGGTACCATCTGTGAGCCAGCTGGCAATCTGGCGAATTATATAGGAATTAATGTCTAGCTCAGATAGGTGGTCAACACTGCACTACAAATGTGGGAATTGTGGTGAGGGACAGGCTTCTGAAGAAAGTAAGGGATATCATCAGAATTAGTGACAGACGCCAGCATAAGGTTATGACAGTATTCACACAATCTCAGCTATGCCACACAAAACGGCTGTGTTACAGAGGAAGTGTGAGCATTCGGGCAGCAGACACAGAACCTACTAGATAAAACAGGAAAACATCAGTTGGTGTTGATAATGGGTGAACTTGAATGCGCATATTGGGATAGACAGAACATGACACAAGGACTACCTTGGTCCATGAGGGTGAAGCAACAAGAATAAAGGAGAAGCCATTCAAGACATCTGTCTGGTAAATGGTTTGATAGTGGCTAACACTTGACTCAATAAAAGAAAAGCCGCAACATCACATACAAGAATGGCTAACATGCAACTCAAGCAGACCTCCTCCTAGTAAGGAAGGGCACAGCATAAATCACTGATTGCCACAATCAACTTCAACCAGTGTTTCCAAGGGGCTCCAAGGTCAACAGAGAGTAGGCTGAAGACCTTGAAGCCAACTGGAGAGACAATACAAAAGGTCTAGGAAATAATCAGGGCTCTAGCATCTAAGGAAATAGAAGGAGTTGAAGAATGGCAGCAGCTCAAAACAGCATGTATGAAGACTACAGAACAGATATGAGGCTGAGCCAGGTATGGAAATAAAGTACATAAGGGAAGTTGGTGAAGTCATCAGAACAAAAATACTCTGTCCTTATGGAAAAACAGGTATAGGTGTTTACATGACAAGGCCTGCAACTCCTAGAATCTCCTTGTGGAGGTGATGGCCACCAAAAAGAGTTTTCCAAGAAAATTTTTAAATCTACTGCAGAAGCAGGCTCAAACTGGGCTTTTGCCAAAGCTTGAAGCATGAAACTAATAACCGAGAAGGGAGGGGGACTGGACTCCTGATTGATCTCAAAAGGAAACCTCTCATCAAAAAGCTTTTGAAATCTTTAAAGCAGTGATAGGAGCCCAATTTGTTCCCTACATAAAAACTAGAAATGGATGCTTATATTACCATGGTGATAGAGAAGCTGGATTCTTTGTGAAAAATCTCTGCCAAGAAATCTATAATCAATGGAAGAGGCACTGAGAAAAAGTCTATCCCTTTGAAGGAGGCCCATATGGTAAACCTTCTCCATTTGCTAAGATGAATGTTTCTGACATCTGGTTTCTGAGAAGGATATAAAATATGAATCACTGAAGCAGAAAGAGTGGTATCCCTGGCCACCATAACAACTGAAGAAGCATTCTGGTTAATTTCAGGGTTTCCAGGTCCTGGTGAGGCTGGAGTTAAGGCTGATACAGAAGATCTGGATGAGGATCCAACACCAATGGTGGCCATACTAGATGAGGCACAAGAAGAAAAAAAACAAGCTTGCTGGGGTCAAAAAGGGGGCAATGAGGATAACTATCCTTGCACCTTCTGGTTTTCTGAAGAAATTGTGCCACAACAGGAAAGGAAGGAATGGCATCAAGGAGGCTTGGGGGGGTCAATTGTAGACTAGAGTGTCCCTCTGTGTTCAACCCTGTGCAGCGATCAAGGCAAAGAAATTGCTGCATGTCCTGTTTAGGTATGAAGCAAAAAGAACCCAGCAAGGCTGACCCCACTGACTGAAAATCTGTTGCTCCAATGTGCAACTGATGGACAACTCATTGGAAAAAAGAACAGACCTGCTCAGTATGTCTTCCAGAAAACTTGAAGTCCCTAGTATGTGCTCCGCAATGAGAAAGCGATGGAAAGAAATCACTCATGACATACTCTCATGGCTTTCTGGCAAACTGGATATTATCAGATTCTTCCCTACTTCTTGATACACCAGACTACTGCTATACTGTCCATATGTCTCCATACATATGGACTACTGATATGCTGTCCATATGTATGGAAACCCTACCCTTGGGGAGGAAGCCCTGAAAGGCTTGCCCTCATCTCCAAGACATTGATGTGAAGGCTGGCCTCTTATCCTCAAGCCAAGAACCTTGAACAATCTTCCTTTTAAAATGCACACACCTTAAAGGGAAGGATCCATGGTTACAACGACTTTCGGGGGAAGTGAGGACAGTTGACCCTTTGACACAGAGGGGGAAGTCAGTCACCAACTGATGTGTTTTTTTTTAAGATATTGATGTACGGCATACTGGTGCATACGGGGTGAGGGGGGGGGGAGATATCAATGACCACTGAACTGAAAAAAGTTCACTGTAGGCCTTTCATGTAGTACCTTGCTTGAGGAAAAAGGGTGATTGAAGCAGCCATCAAACTCCAAAGTCTGATAAGCCTTGCAGGGGGACAAAAGTGATGCTAAACCTCTAGAGCTACCTGAAGCATGGACAATACTATGGACTGTGGAAGTTTGGCTATTTCTGAATGTGTATCCATGTGGCATTCGATAAACTACATTTGCATCAGTGGTAGTCAAACTTTCAGAGTCAGCTAATTATATATACATATTTTTATATACTTTTTATATGCATAAACATTCTTAGTAAGATATACATACATATTTTTATATATTTTATAATTTTATATATTATGTGTGTGTGTGTGTGTATATATATATATATATATATATATACATATATTATATGCATATTTTTATACGCACATATGTCTTTAGTAGAACTCTATTTTCTATCTTTTTATTTACTTATTTATTTTGGAATATCCTATGGATTACCTGAGTCTTTTAAAATGATGATGTAACTTTTAGATAATTATGTTGAAGTTGTGTCATGTGATACCAATTAACTAATTGTGATATGTATATAAGGAGTGGTGATTTTAAGCATTTGATACACACTGAGTAAGGACGTAGTCCAAAAGCGTTGGGAGCTATGAAACTTTATTTTATTGTATTCCTGAGTTGGTTGAGTACTTCCTTCACTGCATTTTCTTTGTGGACAATGTTTGACTAATTCCCAGCTGGGGGCCAGGTGGAGCAATAAGTCCCTGCAATGGACTAGTAGATCGTTGGTTGGTGCAGTAAAAAGTAAATAATCTAAGTACAGGAACACCTGGAACCCCTGCAGTCCGTGATATTCTGCTACCACTGCCGTACATTTGGTGAACACCTGAGGGTTTGTGGTTAGACCAAAGGGCAGTGCTCTGAAATGAAAATCACAGGTTCCTTGCTAGAAATAAAGAAATCTCCAATGCTGCTTTACTACCTTGATATGATAATACACATCTTGGAGATCTACGGAGTACATCATTTCACACGGCAAGAACCCTCAAGGCAGAATGAGCCTGACTGTCACGATGAGTGGATTCAGAAACAGGATCCAACAGAGGTCAGGAGAGAACACAGCATGACAGACACACCTCTTCTCTTGACTTGGACAGAACCCTTTCAAAAGCTTTGAATGCTGAAGACACAATCTGTGCCAAAGAAGCTTCCTTCCAATCTGCAACAGGAAAAGGAGGGATGCCTTCGGTGTCTACACTAAGCTGTTGTGGGCTAAAGTACTGAGGGTAAAGAACAGATCCAAAAACTTCCAAGTCAACCTGGACCCCCAAGCATCAGCCCAGAGTGTGCCAAAATGAGAGAGTAAGGGACAATGTACAAATCAAAAAGGCTGTTGGCTCAGATGTTGGTGCTCTATCAGGAAGGTCCAGGTCAAAGGCCTTTGGATTTGATAGCTGGACCAAGATGTCCCCTAGGTGAAATTGAATCCAAAGGAACCTGGACATCATCCTGTTAAAATCTGCTTCTGACAAACACTGTGATGAATGGAAGGACCTAAAGGAAGAAGCCATCAAAAGTGACAGAGAAGATCGCTTCTCCTGTAGGCTACCAGTGAAAAGCCTGGAACACCGGTTCCAGTGAGAAAGGGGTGGGAAAAGTCAGTGATCGGATCTGTCAAGGTTCTGGATCAAAATACCTCTGAGTCTTTGGTGTGGGGTTAAAGGACCAAGTTCCTAGTTTTCTCTACCCTGTTCCCGGATTCCTTTGCTTTTTTCTCTTTCCTTAGACTTCACTCTCTCCATTTCTTTCTTTATCTCCTTTTGAGGCTCAGCAATAAGATTTAATGTGGAACTGGAGTTGTCCATGAAAGACATGGGATAACGCATGTTTATCCGAAGAAAGTAGTGTGCCGAGGAGTTTCTGATTACTTAAGTTATGTCAAAACATGTAGACTGAAATCTTAAAGCTGTCCCCAAACCATGTGTTTTGTTAAGACCATGCTTTGGGTGCCATCAAGTGTCTTTTTACATTAGCCTTGATACCTTTTGGATTGTGTATATAATGCAACAATAAAAAGAAAATATTCAAAAGGAGAAGTTATGAAGATTGTTTCAATGAACTACCACCAACAAGTTATTTGGTGAAGGACAGGTAAGAGTGCATTGATATCTACCTTCTGTGATTAATCCATATTTTTTTTTTGTGAATTTCTTCACCTGGGTTGTGCCTGCAAATCGTCTACTGTAATCAACATACCACCCCTGTAAACAAATAAAATAAATAAATAAATGCATGGTGAATAATGCAATTAAGAAGGAACCAGATTACACTACTGAGATCAAATGATGAAGAAATCATGTGCTGTAACAAGAGATTTCACATTCAAAATATTCTTGTTTTCATTATAAAGGCCTGGTAACCTAAAACAAACAATATAACTCAAATTTTGATCATGGGACAATCACTGATTTACAACTTGGTTAGTGGATGCAGAAGAAACAGCGCGGGAAAAGCAAATTAATAGTAGAACATACAGTGATCTAGATCAACTTAAAAATTCAGTAGTAGAAAAGATGAGGAAGGACTGGAACACAATATATTCAGCACCAAGATATCCATGGAAGAACGGAACTGAATTTGCCTAGCACTAAGATATCTTGTGAAATCTAAAAACAATCTGCAAATCTGATTGGAGTTGCCTGCACCATTAGTTTATACATAGGTAGTGGTATCAGACTATGTTTCCTGTAGTCATAGCAATTTTTGAGAAATGCAACATGGGAGGAAATGAGAGTAGTTCCTTGTTTTCTAGGGATGCAGGGAGACAGGATTAAAGAGGGGTGTACTGGATCTTCTAAAGGATCTGTTTCAAAGAGAACTGTTGGTCACAGAGATTTTCTGTTGTGGTTGGTTTAAGTTAAGGATAAGGCTAGGCATGCAAGGATTCAGTTCAATTTAGTTATGACTCTAGCAAAGAAAGGGTCAACTAGGCAATGGAAATCTATGGCTGCTCCAAGCGGTGACTGCGCTGTTAACCCTAACAGGGGAGAAAATGAAGGCAGAGCAGAGATTTGTGACCAAACAATCATGGCAGCATTTAATAACAACCAATTGTAATCTTTATTCTAAAAATAAAAAGTTCTATCCACATTTGGTTCCTGATTGGGGTTTTGGGACTGTGAAACTGATTTACAGTGACAGTTTTGTTTGTTTCACTTTTGGAGCATTTAATAACAGTCTTCCCTCATTTCATTACTAACAGGCAAAATGCAGAATGAGAAAGTTTAAGGACTAAAGATTAAAATGACCTAACTATTTTATAGGACATTACCGCCTTAGTTGACTGATGGGTTGCATTTCCTGTATAGCAAGTTTTAAGAAATGTAGTAGAAACCTTAGCTGGAATAGTGACAAGATCATTTGTATATATGTTACTGTTTTAAATGTTTGCATTATGTGCGTTTTTTAACCCCTTCCAACTATGCTCCTATCCCTTTAGTCATGTTCCTGGACATCCTGCCAACTTATGCTAGGTACCTGGATAGTTTCTTATTGGACAATCCTGGTTCCATCCCTTTAAATGATTGCCCTCCAAACACTTAAGAATCTGGCTCTGCAGTGAAATGACTAAAGCCACGAAGTGAAACTGTGGCAACAGTCACTGACAATCTGTTCCCTAAGGGAGTGACATGCGATGATGGCAGCAGGTCACCCCCACCCCCCAACCCACCCTTTGAAGTGCTGGGCTGCAAGGCCTCTACTTTGATCTCCACCAGTGGTTACACAGGCAGCAGCTCTCCCTGAACTGCCTTGTCATTACCCTAACTGGGACTGCAGAGCTAGCCAGCAACTGCATCATCCTATCACTCTCATTGTCCCCTTCCACTGGCCTGAGCCAACTGCCAATCCTGGGTCACCAGCTAACAGACAGATGTCCTACTTCTGTGCTACCAGGCCTTCACATCACATATAGTGCTACGGTTGTTGCTGCAATAACATTTTTTTTTAAATTAAAAGAAAAAGAGTAACAGAGTTCATCAGACCTTGGGTGCCCATGACATGATTTTTTTCTCAGCCATTTCTTAATTGTGGATACAGAGACCTCAGTAAAACTAAATGTGCTGTCAGCTGCATTACTTCTGCGGATGTCTTGATTTCCTTTTGTCAGGAATTAGGTTTTTATGCAAAGTACTATGTAGACACTTTCCTGATCAAACTTTACATTTATTTCATTGTATAATCTAAATATTTATTTCAGCTTGAGCAATTTAGCCTTTTCCCCAGTTTATATACATCCTTACTGATCTCTCCAACTTTTTGGAAATATACATGTTCCTTACTTAGGTTCATAGGTGTTTACCTTACTAATCTGTCCAACTTTTTGGAAAGATACATGTTCATAGGTAGGTACTAGGCTATCTGCCCTCGGGCCTATATAAGCCTAGCCAAAAAGGTTCCCTGGCTTTCGCCACCTAAGAAAATTATTTTCCTGTGCCCCTGTCAAGAAGTGCCACAAAAGTGATCCCTGAGGTGAATTTTCTATTTCCCATCCAGTCGTCAAGATTTTTTTTTAAAGAGGACCAATGAGGAGCTTTGCTTGACATGAATTGGCAGTTTGTTCCAGTCTCTGGGACAGGAATCTATCCCTCCAGCATGTTCTGTTTACTGTGCTGACAAGGTTTAGGTCCCTGGAGCGTGTGGTTCGGAGAGATTAGCATTTCTTTAAGTGTACCATGTCCAACAGCTCTGGGTTTGACATAGCTTTGCATGTTAGGCAGAGATCGCCAGTGAGTAGACGATATGGGATGGAGTAAAGCTGGAGTTTTCTGAGACTGTCTGCGTATGGCATCTGTTTGAGACTGGTAATCCTCTTAGTGAGTTATTTCTGCGGCCTTTCCAATTGTTGTAGGTGTCTTGTGAGATGCATGCCAAATGGAGCATTGTACTCTATAATGGGTCTGATGAGGGATGAACAGAGTAGAACAATGACCTCCTTTTTTCTAGAGAACTCTTTTGTGATGAGATGTACCACATAGAAGGATTTCCTGACTACAGTGGCAATGTGGTTATCAAAGGAGAGACTATTGTCCACCTGTGTCCCGAGGTCTCTTACCACACTTTCAGTGTTTAGTGAGCTACCGCCTATGTTGTAGTTCATGGGTACTGAGTTTTTCCCAAAGGGGATGACAATGCACTTCTTGGCAATGAGTTTGAGGCCATGACTTTGACACCAACCATCTGTCTCTGAGGCCCTTTTGTAGAATGTCTACATCATTAGGTGATTCTATTATGGCTCCCAGTTTGCAGTCATCTACGAACTTTGTTAGCCAAAGACCTTCTGTGTTGGCCTGCACTTCAGAGACGTAGATGCCGAACAGAAGAGGACCCAGGACCGAACCCCGTGGTACTCCACTTGACACTGGTCTGAAGTCGGACTTGAAGTCAACTAATTTTACTGTGTGGGTTCTGTCAATGAGCCAGTTGGCCACCCATCTTGTAACATAGGGATTTATGCCCAGTTCCTTATTTTCCAAATAGTTATGAAAGCCACTTACTACATTTCACAAAGGTCTGTGCTAACTTACCGTACTGATAGAGATTTCTCTTCCAATTTCTCTATTCCAGTCTGCTTCTTGATTAGTAATGAATGAAGACTCCCTGAAATTTATTTTCTCAGCTGGAAGAACTCGTCCCTCAGTCTAAACAAAAGAGAAAAAAAAAAATAATCTCAGTATATTTTCTCGTGTTTTTCATTTCCAGTTTGAACAGTGGTTTATCATGCTGTATGACTGCATCACCTAGGAAACAATCAGTATAACTACAGATGAGACCTCAGCATAGAAAGTACAGTTGTATAAAATTTCATAATAGCAGCAGATGACCTTCCCTTCACTTTTGCAGTATTCTTCACCTAAGAGATCTCCTGAAAAAGGATAGTCCATAATCCGGCCAGTATAGCAAAGTCCACAGCTCTTATAGGCGCTGTATGTCACATATATGCTATCTAAACATGAAGCAGGGCATAAGGGTCACATACAAACTCAGATACTCAGAACTAAAAATGTCTCAGAAGGAACAGAATACCCTCAGGGACAAAATAGGAACATGTGCATCCAAAGGAAAAAAAATAGAGAGGTGCCCCCCAGCCAGGAAGGCAATCAGAACATAGGACAAAGAGGAAAGGAGGGAGGGACAGAATACTGCAACAGTTAAAAGGAGGATATCTACTGCTATGGTAAGATTTTACACAACTGTACTATGTCCTTCCATATCGCTGCTGCATTATTCTTCATCTAAGAAACAGTACAAGAGCTCAAGAGGATGTCTGGAGGAGGAGGAAGGCAGACAAGAGCCCTATACAAACCCAAGCAGAACAGCCCTGGCAAAGCCTGCTTTGGTCCTGGACACAGCATCCAACTTGCAATGTTTAGTGAAAGTATGAACCGAGGACAAAGTACCACCTTCAAGGATAGAATTGGTATCCAGACCCCTGAAAAACACAACAGAGGAGCCAACTGCCCTAGCAGAATGTGCCTTTACAGATGAAGACATTTCCCATGAAAGGAATAACAAAAATAAATGGCATTAGAAATGGATGGTTTGGTTACAAACAGCCATAACACAAAGTTGTGGGATAAAAGAAACAAAAAGCTGCAATAATTTGCAAAACATATTTGTTTTATTTAAATAATATCTGAGTTGTCTACGAAAATAAAAGGTATGAAAAACTTTTCACTGGCAGACTGCTGCAAAGGAAGAGGAACAGACTGATAAAGGGACAACTCACTGACCACCTTGGACATAAAAGAAGGGTTAGTACGAATAGACTCAGTGTCTCTGTGGAAAACTAAGAAAGGAAGACAAGCCATGAGAAACTGAAGTTCAGATTCCCTCATGGCTGAAGAGCTAAAAAAGAACACTCTTCCAAGTACAATGGTGCAAGGAAGCACGCTCAAAAGGAGTCTGCATCATTTTTTTCAATAACAAATCTGAGGTTCCAAGAAAGTGGAATATGTTTCAAGGGGGTCCTGATAAGGAGGACACTTTTAGAGAATTGCTTGACCTCATACCTAGAAGCCAAAGGAGGAGTCAATGGCAGACTAGCAGAAATTGCTGATGGGTTAGCTTTCACTGAATACTATGCCAACACCACATTGTGCAGATCACACAATTGAGAAAGAACCAAAGGGACCTTCCACTGATAGGGGATTCTGATGGTGAGACAGGTACTAGAAAAAAAAATCTCTTACATTTGGACATGTATGACTTCTTGGTAATGGGTTTCCTGGGCTCATGTAGAACCTGAAGCACAATCTCAGAAAAGAAAAACCTAGAAGAGAATGTTGTTTGAAGAGTGGACAAGTGAGGATGAATGACACACCCGTGGTCTTGTATGAGAAGATATACAAGACATAGGTAATGGGGAACCAATCCTGTTTGAGCCAAAATGGAGTAGTCAGCAAGATTATGGGAGAGTCCTGCCTGATCTTGTGCAGAACTCATGGTAAAAGAAGAAGGGGGGAAAGGCATACAGAAACACCCCTTCCAAGAAAAAGACTTTCCAAGCCACAGGACTTAGGTTCATAGGTTCATAGGTTCATACTAGGCTATCTGCCCAAGGGCATTTATAAGCCTAGCCCATAGTTATGTGGCTTTCGCCACCCCTTTAGTTTGAATAAAAACTATGCCTATCATTTTTCTGTGCCTCTGTCAAGCAGTGACACTGAAGTAATCCCTGGGGTATATCTGCGATCTCCCATCCATTGGTCAAGATTCCTCTTGAACAAGGCCAGCGAGGTGCTCTGCCTCACATGTACCGGGATTTTGTTCCACAGCATAGGGAGTCTCTGGGTGATGAATCTGTCCCTCCAGCACGTTCTATTTATAACCGTGTCAAGGTTTAAGTCTCCCGCCCTTGTGGTTCTGAGGGATCTAGATTTTTGAGGTGAAGCATATTCATCAAATCTGGGTTTGACATGGCCTTATATGTCAGGCACAGGTCACCTCTGAGCAAGCGGTATGAGACTGAATAAAGCTGGAGTTCTTTCAGTCGGGCAGCATAAGACATATTTTTGAGACCCTTTATCCTTTTGGTGAGGAACTTTTGGGGCCTTTCAAGCTGCATCAGGTGTCTGGTCAGATACATTCGAACGGGCATTGTACTCAATCATAGGTCTAATGAGTGATGAGTACAGGGGACGATGACCTCCCTTGATCTAGATGTGAATCCCTTCATGATCAGGTGGGCGATATAGAAGGTTTTCCTAACTACTTTAGCAACATGAGTGTCAAACGAAGACTACTGTCAACTTGGGTCCCCAGATCCCTGATGACTTTTCTGTGCTCAGTGGATTGTCACCTATATGGTAGCTAGGGGTAACCTTGTTTTTCCCGAAGGGTATGACTATGCATTTTTTGGCGTTTAACTTCAGGCCATGGCTCTGGCACCAGTTATCCGTTTCTGTGAGGCCCTTCTGGAGGATATCTGTGTCAGATGTGTTTTCGACTATGGCGCCCAGTTTGCAGTCATCTGCAAACTTTGTCAGCCATAACCCTCCTGTGTTTGCTTGTACTTCAGAAAAGTAGATGCCGAACAAGAGTGGACCCAGGACTGAGCCCTGTGGGACACCACTTGTGACAGGCTTTGAGTCTGACATGGCTCCAGCAACTCTGACCCTGTGGGTTCTGTCGCTTAGCCAGTTTGCAACCCATCTTGTGATGTATGGGTTTACATTCAAGCTGATGAGTTTTTCGATGATACCTGAGTGGGGTATTGTGTCGAAGGCCTTTGCCAGGTCGAGGTAGGCTGTATGGACTGCCTTTCTTTCCTCATCAATGGCCTTGGTGACTGTCTCGAAAAAGTCAACCAAGTTTAAGAGGCAGGATCTGCCTTTGACAAAGCCAAACTGGGTTGGATCCAAAGTCTGCAAGTTCCCTATGTCTTTATTTATGAGTTCCATTATGATCCTCTCCATGGCTTTGCAGATAAGGCTTGTCAAGCTAATGGGGCGGTAATTTCCAGGGTCTGTGGAGGCACCGCCTTATGAAGTGGGACCACAGTCGCCGGCGCCACTCCTTGGGTGCGTATCCTGAGGTGAGGCTAAGATTAAACAGCTGTCCTAACTGTGGGTTTAATTCCTCGTTGAGTTCATGAAGCACACAGCCGGGGACACCATCCGTCCCATGGATGCTGTGTTTTTGCCTTAGTGAGGGCAGTTCTCACCTGGGCGTTGGAGATGTTTGGGGGCTACAATCCTCTGGAATAGATATCTCTCCTTTTGGGGAGGGGGAGAAGTTTGCACTGAACCTGTCAGCCAGTATGTTAGCAATGTGTGTAGGTTCAGTAATTTTCACATCATTTTGAACTAATTCTGAGCATATCTGGGAGTTTCCTCCTAGGTTTCTAACATAGCTAAAGAAGGCCTTATGATTGTCTTTAGAGTCCTTGGCGATTTTTCTCTCAAAATTTGCCTTGGATGATTTTATGAGAGCTCTTAGTTTTTTACTTATAATGATCAAAGGTGTCTTACCTTTCAAGGATTTTGCTCTATCTTGTAGTAGCTTCCTCCTTTTGTTGTAGAGCTTGTTTATGGCTGGGGTCCACCAGACTGGACGCTTGCCTTTGGTACAGAGAGTCTTAGTTTTGTTTGGGATTGCCTGATCCATGCAGTCCTGTAGGTGCTGGTAGAAGGCATTTGTAAGTGATTCAGCGGTTTGAGTAATGTTTACCACTGGCTCAGGGGCCTACTAGTTTTTAGAAGTGTGAAATCGGCTTTTGAGAAGTTTTTCACTGTGGTCTTTTTTGTTTCAGGTGGGGGCGGGATGAGGACCTCCAGCGAGATTAGTTTATGATCTGATCTCACCAGTGAGGGGTATACTTCCGGTGTTGAACATTTTGATCCCATGTTCGTGATGATGAGATCAAGTATGTTTTCACCTCTTGTGGGGATGGTGACTAGTTGTTCCATGGCATTTGAGTTTATGAACTCCAGGAATCTTTGGGTTAGAGTGTTCGGGCTTGAGTAGTGTTCCCAGTCTATATTAGGGTAGCTGAAGTCACCTAGTATGATGGTGTTTGGAGATACATTTATCCTCCAATGTTTTCAGGAAGGCCATGTGAGGTTCCTGAGTTTGAGAGGGTGGCCTGTAACATGCTACAAATTGCAGAGCAGTCTTGCCTATGGTTAATTGCACCTGGATGGTCTCAGATGCATCGTGCGTTGCCACCAACCTTGAGGTGTGGGTGTCCTTTATGAATATGGACACCCCCCCTCCTTTCTTGGTGTTGTCCGGATTTTGGGGCCAGAACGTATGATATGAGGTGAAACCTGTTAGTGCTGGGGTGCTCTCAGGAGCCTTGAACCAGGTTTCTGTCACAGCACAGACATCGATGTTCTCCATATTGAGAAGGGCCTCGAAAGTGCGTGCATCTTGAGATTGAGACTTCTGGCATTGAGCAGCATTACCCTTAGTTTTTTCCTTTTGGTGTTCTAGGGTGGTAGGTTTAGAATTTGAGCCTTGCCTAAAAAGGCACTATGGGGGTGGCAAGAGCCTTTGCCAATATCCGGAAGCCCAGGGTGACAGGTGCAAGCCGTCCCTTGCGGCAGCGTGGCTTGTCCAGCATGTCATCCCAGGCAGACAGACATTGGATCCCCTTTGAATGACACCAGAATTTAAGCCAATTATTAAAGCTGATCATCTTATCACTGTATTGTGGCATCATTCTAGGTGAAGGTAGGATACTGCTCAAGGTCAGGGTCATACCTGCCTGGGCTACATAATCAGAGAGCTCCTCGGCGTCCCTTTTCATGTAGTCCAAGGAGGTACGTCTCAGGTCGTTGACACCAGCGTGGACAATGACTGAGTCGCACTTGTACCTGCTGTTGAGAGACCTGAGTGCTTGCGTTATGTGGCGGATTCTAGCGCCCGACAGGCAGCTTACTGTGACCTTCTCCTTACTCAGTCTGGTGAGCGGGACGTCAGTGTGTCTGACTATGGAATCACCAATGACAAGTGTGTCTGGCATTTTGTTTGGCCTTAAGGGCTGTGACTGTTTGACACTCTGACTGTGTGGTCTATGTGTTGCATGTGTTGGGTCGTGAGGTGGTATTTGTTTGGGTGTCTGCTTTGGTGGCCTCTGCTGTTTTGGTAAATTTTTGACCAGAGCCTCCGAGTATGTCTTTGTGTGAGTATGTGTATGATTTGAAGTTGTGATGGTACCATGTGTGACTGGGTATGTATTGTGTGTGGTTGCCTTCTCCTCCTGTCTGGTCTTGCCAGTCCTATGTTGAGAGAGCTCAGCCTCCAGTTTGGCCGTATAGTTGCATCTCTCGCATGTATTTGTGTTTTGTGGGAGAAGGAGAGGATTGTCTGTGTACATGAGGCAATTGTAACATTGCCTCAATATTCCCAGGTTCACCAGTTGAGCTGGAGAGGACACTAGGACTCTGGAACAGAACAGAGGAGGCTGTCTGTTCAGAGTGGAGGCAAAAAGATCTACCTGAGGAATGCTCCAACAACAATGTCCAAGAACACATCTCTCTGAAGCATTCATTCACAAACTTGCATTCTGGGCCTGTTCATGGAGTCTGTCACAAGATTGTGCTCGGAGGGAATGCAATTTGCCTGAAGAGTCACTTGTTACTGGATAACTAGAGACCAGACTTCAAGAGACAGTCTGCAAAGAAGACAGGACTTTATGCCCCGTTGCTTGTTGACATACCACATCACTGTGGTACTGTTTGAAAATTTTGACCTGCCCAGCACGAAAGATGGAATGAAAAGATTGCAGAGCCTTCAGCTCCTTTATGTTGATGTAATCTGATCTCTGATGACGAGGCTAGAGACCCTGAACCTTTAGGGAGCCACAGGAAGTACCTCACCCTGTCTGAGGCATCTGCAAAGAGCACCTAGGTGGGAACTGGAGATTAAAAAGGAAACCTCGAGTTGCAACAAACATGATGAGTCTACCAATGCTTGAGACAGTGAAAAGGTTCTGGGAATTCCAGGGGGGGGGCAATGTTGAAGCCACAATGATTTCAGGTACCACTAAAGTTTCCTGATATGGAGACTGGTGAGAGGAAGCATGGGAGTGGTGGAAGCCATGAAACCCAGGACATTGAGAAATTTCCTAGCCATGACGGACACCAGAGGAAGAAGGGACTGGAAAAAGGTTATTGGAGATAGAGCCTTGGGGGTAGGCAGAAATGCCAACATGCGAACTACAGCCAAGGAAAATGTGGTCCTGGGAAGGTGTCAGAAGTGATTTCTGGAGGCTTATGTTGAAACCCAAACACATCAATTATCCAAACTAACTGGGAACTAGGGTAGTTCGGATAATCAAACATATAATTGAACAGGATAAAAAACTTCTAAAATGTTGCTTTTTTCTGCACACAAGAATATACTTTTCAACCATGCAGAGATTCCAATGGACAATAAAGAATATTTTTCACACATGAGCTGGCTACAAGCTCAAAAACATGCTCAAGCAAATACAAATAATGTTTACATATTCAGACTTTATGATTTTTTTTTTTCCTACCTGAAAACATTGGAAGGCTGGTTCTGATAACTGATGTTTCGAATAATCGACATTCAGATAATCGATTCTCTACTGTAGTAATCTTGAGATCCTACAGCAGACTGCTGAGTGAAGGAGCTTGAATAAACAGATTGTCTAGATAAGGAAAAAATCGGAATAACTTGCATCTTGCAAAAAGCAATGACAAGAGCGAGGCATTTATTGAATACCCTTGGGGCAGCAGAGACGGCAAAGGGAAAAGCAGAGAATTGAAAATCAAAGAAAGAGTCAAAGTAAATTTGCTGAAGAAAGGGTGGATGGGGTTGTAAAGGTGTGCACCCTTAAGATCCAGAGAAACCAAAAGGGTCTGCAGAAGAATAAGAGGAAACAATGTATGAAATGATAATATCTGAAAAGGAGCCGTAAGTAAGGTAATCAGCAGGGAAAGATCCAGAAATGGTCACCCTGTACCCACCTGCTGTGGGATGAAAACATTCTGGAAGAAAAACCCTTCCCTACCTGGGTGGGAAACATGGCTTGAATGGTGTCCTGAACCAAAACCGAGTGAAGAACCTCTGGGAAATGAGAGAGCTGCTCCCGAGGTGGTTGAAGAATGCCCAAAAATGGAGGCAGGGACTTCCAAACCATGAAATATCCCCAATGGATAATGGGCAGGACCCAAGAGGCTTTAGTGATTTTTGGCTAATTTGGAACAGACAGGGGAAAGACAGAGGGGATAACGGAACCTGGCCGAGGGAAGGAGGAAAACAAACCATTAAACAAAACCAGGCTTGTCCTGAAAAGAAGGTTTCTGGGAGGCAGAGGACTGCGTGTACTTGGCGGGAGTCATACACCTAGAAAATTTCCTGCCTTTGGGAGGACAGCGGGATTGCCTATGGACAAAGGTAGACTTGAAAGGATAGTTTCTCTGAAATATAAGAATGGGAGAAACAAATATATGTCTCAGCTCCTGCAAGGCTTTGCCCTTGTCTTGGAGGGAGTTGAAAAGGCCAGCAGCAGCAGATACAAAAAGACTTTTATTATTTAAAGCAGCATCCGAAAGTTTGGCTTTAATATTATTAGGCAAAGCCTGAATCAAAGCCAAGAATAACATCTCATAACTGAACCAAAGAAAGCAGCCATGGAAAAGGCATCAGTTGCATCATAGCTGCATTTGAATGAATGGCAAGCAACTTGTGAAGTGGAGTCCAGCAAGGAAAGGGCCGAAGCCTTCCCCTCTGAGTCACGAAGGTCAAAGACTATCTTAGAAACATGACAAAGGACAGAGAAAACACACCTGGTCATATGGGTCTGGTAGTTAATGGCCCAAAAAGACAAAGAGGCGGCAATGTAAACTTTCTTGCCCAACCTTTCCATGGCCCTATCCTTATCAGAAGGCAACAACTTGGATGGCTTATCAGAAGAGACTGACACTACAGAAGGGTCAGCAGAAGGGCATTTATATGGAAATTTGCACTCCTTAGGCACTTTACAGAAGTATCTGGCTTCTTAAGTGCAGGAGACCGAGAGTCAGGGGCTACAGAAGAGGCTGCAAATGTATCCAAAAGGGCAGCTCTAACAGAAGATGGTTTGGGAGACTACATCTGTAGCTCATATATTTTCTTTGAGTATCATAAACGTAAGAATCACATTTAAAATAGTCCATCATATGGGCAATGGTGTACCCAAAGTGGAGGTCTTCCAAAGGGGAGTATGGAGGAATCCTCCTACTCTGAACCGTAGTCTAAGGGGGAAGGAATTTGGGAAGAATAAGGGATTTTCCCCTGGGGTCCAGATCTTCATCCGAGGAATCCAGTTCCCTAGGCCTTTTGAGTGGAGAAGAAGACAAAGAAGGAGCAGGAACACAGACCCCTTGAGGTGGCTTAAAGGCCATCAAAACATTAAGTAAATCCTGAGCGAATTCCTGCAATTCATACTGGGGATCCATCATAGTAGGGGAAATACGCTTTATCTTCTTTTTTTTTTTTTCCTCTCCCTGTAGGATGTCAGCTCTAAACACACTGAGGGTCAGACCCCTAATGTCATTCTATTATGGTAGTAAGAATCTCCTCTCTCACTAAGATACAAGAAATTCCCCTAGTTCCTTTGATATAATCAGCTGAGGTTCCCCTACGACATAAGGCACTGACATTTGCAAAGAAGTCGGATCCATGCTGGCCTCAGGCAGGTTGTGCCAGAGGAATCCAAAGCAAGCACCAATGGTCCTCTGGGCTTTCACTAGCCTCGAGAGAGAGACGTCCAGGGGAGGCTGGACAGCAGCCAGATCAGGTCTAACTTTTTTGACTTACTTCTTGACAAATGGCTGGCTCTCAGGATGGGAAGATTCCACCATCAGCACCTTGAGATAAAAACTTGAAACTGTGGTTCTCCAGGTATATGAATAAGTACAGCCTAAGGCACAAACGTCTGACAGACACAATACTGTGTATGATTGGGAGAAGCACTCAGGCATTGACTGCGATGGTCTTTATGGGGAATCTGCCTCCCACACTGACATTTTCCCTTCCTAGATGACATGAGCGTATCCATAACAATAAGTAAAGGAAGAAAAGAAACCCAAGTGGGGCATTTAAAGGGCGTTCAGATCGAAAGTTCATAATGGCATTTGGACTGACAGCAAAGAGTTCTGATTATCTGTCCGTACATCACCTTTATGTCCTACGTCATGCATGGGGAGCATACGTACGATGTACAATGCCTACAACAGCTATAGGCTTTGGTATACTTTCTGGCTGATGGGCTATTCTTAGCAGGAGATCCCTTAGGTGAAGAATACTGCAACAGTGATAATGGAAGCACATCAAGAGGCTCTTTTATGTATGAACATGCTTTTTACAGCATTAGACACATGCTGAGCATTAGTGACCATTTTAAACATGCTCAAGAGAATAACTACTTTCTCCTCATAGAAAAGGCACTTAACAGCTGAAGCAGTTCACAACCCACAAGACATTATTAAATAAGCTTTTATGAAGATGATGAAAAACAAAGGCTATGTACTTAACGTAATGCTAGATCCATGTTTTATTCTGTCTATCTCAACTCATGTGTATGTCGGCAACAGTTCCTCTGTGTTTGTCCAGCTATATAGAGTGCTCAACTTATGCCATTTATATGGAAAAATAACTGGTAATGTCAACAAAATACGGTCGGTATAAATAAGACACGGCTCCGGATAGGTCCATTGTGGTCAACTGAGAACCTGACATGGTGACAATCTGGATGCTGGACAGAGAGGAAAGTTTGAAACAGATGGAAGAAGGCAACACTGATCTAGCATTATGTTAAGTATCTAATTTCTGTATATGATGTCTTTTCCATCTGTCTCAACTCATGGGACATAGTCCCCAGTTAACTGGGAAGACTTATGGAAGAATATGCCAGAGTGCTCCAGAGTGGCTTATCATTGGGTAAAATCAAACCTTAGTGGTTTTGCTGAGAATGGGGTCCACCACATCTTGTTCTTTCCAAGTTGCTGGGACATTAACTCTATCAAATTTGTATGGAGGAGAGACTTCCCAGGAAGTAGATGGGCCAGCTTCAAAGACCTCAAAAAACAAATACTCCACCCTAGGAAGGGACACTGGTAGACCAGCCAATCCCACCTTTTGCCTAAGAAATTCAACAATGTCTCCAAAGGTGACATCATACAGGGGTACCCATGGGGACCCTTCTCCCTCAAAGTCAGATTCCAGTGCAAATTCAAATGCTTTTTTCATTAATGCTTTCTGTGCCATGGGGAAGGGGAGGGATGGATGAGCTCTGTCAAGGCTAGATGGAACTGGGTGCCTTGAAGGGATAGGATGATGCTAAATCGAAATTCCATAAACCAGAGAGGGTGAGGAGTGTTACTGATTTGGGGCATGCCAGACAGAAAAGTGGGGAATTCCACTTCTGCCTGTACACATTTTGAATGATGTTCTGTAACAAGTTGTATGATATTAGCACCTTCACCTTTGTAGAAGGATAAGTAAATCTTCCTGGTATGGGGTTGGCCGAGGTGGAAGGAAGTGGGACAGAAGACAAGGAGATAGTTGTAAGACAGATTATGTCACTACAAGATCCTCTTGATCATTTTAAAGTCTGTCTTAGGCTTGTCCTGCAACTGTTTATTAGAGAATGTATTGCTTTGGTGAGATGCTTTCTTTAGAACTTTGGTATGTGGAGAGAAAAATGTTGACTGAAATTTTGCATACAATTTCTTGATGTCTTGCAATTTTTGGTAAATTTCAGCAGAAGCTGGTTTGAACAGATGGCTCTTGTCTAGAGGGGCATTCAAAAGTTTAGCCTTATCATAATTTGGCAAGGAGAGACAAATCCAGCAGCTGCTGCTTTGGAAGAGGCATCAGCAGTGATATAACCACATTTTACAGACTATTTTATACTTGTGCAGCTGAACTGAGTATATTTTGCAAAACAGTCTTGTTGTCAGAGTCATGGATTTCAGAATTATTACCATTCATGGTATAAAATAATAGTCAACAAATATCCAGTCAAACAGGTTTGGTCATTTATAGCATAGAAGGAAACAGTAACAGAGGTATACACTTTCCCCACACCTATCCATATTCCTTCGGTCTTTGTCATTTCTTAGTGCATTAGTACATGTTAGTGGCTTTACCAGATTTCACTGAAACTGGATCAAAGATGGAATCCCTGTACATATATCTGTGATTGGGTTTTTAGGTGCATTACACTATCACTCAGGTGCTACAGATGCAGACAAGAAAGTATCTTGAAATGCATAATGCATCCAGTGGAAAAAGAGCAGTTCAGGCATATCCATGTTCAAAAAGTCATATTTTTTTTTTTTGAATGTCTGAAACTTGTCTCCAGTCCCAATTAAAATGCTGCATCATCTTTAGAAAAATCTCACCAAAAGACAAATCCTTGACAGGAGTGTCAGAAGATAAGCGTTTCTTCATTTTCTACCTCACATCTAGTATTTCCTCCTCTTCAGAAGAGGTGCCTCTCTTTTCTGAGAAATGGGAGGAGGAGGACATAAAACAGGAGTAGGCTTCAAAGACATAATACGTTTCCAAAAGCACTTGGGAAGAGTTGCACCACTACTGTTAATGGTCAAAAAGAGGAGGAAAAGAAACATGATGTCTTCTATTTCCTCTTTCCTGTGATATGTGCGGATATGACACGAGAAGCAGCAGACCACTGACGTAACTCAGAGAATCCAGAATATCCTCTCAAAAGAGAACCCGTGCTTTACCATCTGGTCCCACAGAAATAATCTGCTGTTTCTCCTTCATGACCTTGCCAGCCACCTTGTTACTTGGATGGGCTGTGACAAAAGTCCTATGCCTAATCAGCCTTTGGGAAGGTTTTAGCAATCGGAGCAAGGCAAGTCATCAAACAATCTGCAGACCACCATCCAAACAAAGTGCATATTCATTAGGCTACATAAAGTACAGCTGTGTAAATAAAGTTACCATAAATAAAAGTTATGTACTTACCATTAACAAAGAGCCGTGCTAGCTATTTTTCTCCAGTTCAACCTGTGGGTTATCAGATCCAACTTGGATCAGAGACAGGCTATTTACAAAGACTTCAGCCTCCAAGCTCTGTCACCTCTACCCATAGTATGTTTCACTTTACTGAGTTACCTCAGAGCGAGTTTGCCACTCTACAAAAAATCCTGACTGTCAACTGTAAGACCATACACCAAAGACTTTAGAAAGATGACAGGGAGGCAGAAACCTCAACAATTCGGTAGTCCAATGTCCAGGAAAAAAACAATACAGAAGGTAGGAAGGAGGAAGGGACAGTTGAACTGGACAGAAACCAACATGGATCGTAATGGCAAGCACATAACTTTCATATCTGATGTAGTCTTTTCCATCTGGGTTCAACCTGTGGGACAGAACTCCCAGCTGCGTTTCACCCCAGGTAGGTTTCTACAACAGCAGATTTCACAATATGGTGGAACCAAAGGTGGCTCTAGACCTTGAGTGAATATCCAACTTGCAGTGAGAAACAAAGGTGTGTGAACCCACCCAAGTAGCTGCAGCACAAATGCCATCAATTACAACTCTTAAGAAAACTGTGGAGACAGCCACAAGCTTTAGTAGAGTCACTCTTCAGTTTCCGAGATAAAGCCATTGCTTTCAGACCATCATAATGAAATGCAATTGGAAAGCCACTTAGATAAGGTAAACTTAGACAATAGCTTTCTCAACCAGACCTTTGAAAAAGAAACAGCTGTTTAGACTTCCTAAAGTTGTACCTAAATAAAACCTCAGTTCCCTGTGAACGTTAAGACAATACAAGTATTCTCCTTTGTTTGAAAATTTGATGAAAAACAAGGGCAAATAAATGGCCTGATTCAAGATGGTTCCTGATGCCACCTTAGACAAGAAAGCAGGATCCTTTCTGAGAGACGTCCTGTTTTTGTGAAAGACCAGATATGGAGACACCAAGGATAAAGCCTGCAACTGTGCTACACACCTGGCTGAAGTAACAGCCACCAGGTAGAGAGTCTTCTGAGAACACAACTTCAAAGAAACTGTCAGTGAGGGTTCAAACAGGAGGTCCAGTAAGAATGTGAAGCATAAAAGGCAAATCCCGAGGAGGAACAGGGTTCTCCCCCATTTGTTCAGATACCAAACAACCAACATATTGAATGTCCACACTGAAATCCCATCATTGGCGAGGAAGTCCTGAAAAGCCTGCAATGCAAGGACTGCTCTCATCTCTAAGACAGTGATGTGAATACTGACCTCAAACACAATGTCCCTTGGACTGTCTTCCATGTTAAGTGCCTCCCCCACCAGAGAAGTAAGGTTTCCTTTGTGACCATGCCCTGTGTGTGTGTGTGTGTGTGTGTGTGTGTGTGTGTGTGTGTGTGTGGGGTGGGGGGGGGGGGTCAAATGATCTCCCAGTCAATACTTGAGGAGACTCAGTCACCACTTAATTTGACTTTGACATATTTCCTTCAAAATGATAGAAAAATCCATGGGGTGGATCAACCACTGCATCACCAATGTCTACTACGGTATTGTCATATGGAATGTCTACAGTGAGACTAAGCAAACTGCTGCAGCCATGAGACCTAAGAGCCTAAGAATCAGGGAAGCCGAAGGCTTTCTGTAAGACAGGAGGAGAATGGCCTGAGTACAAAGGGCAGACACTCTTGTGTGCTCGAAGTCTTGCAATACGAGCTTCTGTGTTTAACGGACAGGCTATCTGAACTATCTGAAGGCTGGACTTTTGAGAATTTACATTGATTCCCAAAGAAAGACAACTGGGGGCAAGGAACCCTGGCCCTGACTAAAGATGCTCCAATGAAGACTGTGAGAAACCAAATGTCCAGGTAAGAAAAGAACTGGAAAATAGGCTGCCATGAAAACACCCAAGGGTGGTGGTGAAAACAAAGGGCAGCGCCCTGAACTGATAATGATTCGCAACCAGCACCGATATCTCCTGGACAACACTGTTATTTTTATATGATGGTAGGAGTCCTTGAAGACTGATAGAGCACATCCAGTCATCCTTCCTCAAAATTGTAAAATGGACTGCACTGTGACCATCTAGAACTTACTCCGTTTTACAAAGTGATTCAACTTGCTTAAATCCAAAATTAGTCTGGGATACTTGTTCTTCTTTAGAACCAAAAAGAACCTGGAATTGATCCCAAATTCACATTGGTATGATGGGACCTCTTGGGTGACTTGATTTAACAGCTTTTGAATCTCCATAGCAGCATTCCTTCTCTGAAAGGGTGGTATGTCCGGAATGTTTTTGGCGTTTTTTTTATTTTTTGGAAAAAAAAAATAGAATCTTGTAAACTCTGAGTAAGCCTCTTAACACCCATGCATCCGAGGTGATGGCCTCCCAAGATTCCTGGTGTACAGCCAAGCGATCCCTGACTGTCTCCAGAGCAGGACAGTTAGGCAACACTTCACGAATGCTTCAAAGGCATCCCATAAAAGGCTCTGTGAAAGCCCTGGTTCTACAGACCACCACTGCAGCACAGGTGTCATCCATTTTGGTTACCCACCCCTCATCACAATAAGGGGAACTCTTCCGAACAGCATACCAGAGAGACAGCTGCACTTTACTAAGGAAGAGACATTTGCCTCCCGTTCTGGTTCCTCAAGAAGGTCCACTGAGAAGTGCAAAACACTCTCCAAAATTAGGCAGCGTCTTTCCATCTTACTTGCTCCTGGTCAACGTATATTTAATCTACGGCCCAAAGACTGAACAGCCATCAAAAGAAGCATTAATAAAGGATGCCTTCCAAGTGTGGCATTACTTGGTAATGCTGGCTGCAGCTTGTGATGTGTCTATAGCTGAGTTGGAATACAGACATATTAGAAATACATTACAATATGGACAACTGTGTCTCCAGAGTCTTTGGAGACTCTGGCTCCTGTTGAGCCTTAACCACTCTTGACACTTCAGACACAACTTCCCATTGAGGCCTTGTCAAATAGGCAATTTAGTGCTCTCAGTGCATTATGGTGGCTGATGTGTAGGAAACGCTTCCCTAACTGGTCCAATGCCCTAGAAAAATAAGTTATGTACTTATCATAACGTTCCATCTGTGTTGTCCATTTCCATTTATCCTTGACATATGTTTTTTTTTTCTGACATCAGAACAGACTCAGACGTTTCTACAGCTAGCTCAAGCCAAAGCTTCACCTCTACCCACAATCCCTCTCTCTATTACCTTAGATCGAGTTTGCAGATTAGAAAGAAAAGGTTATAGATTAGGAAGCCTTAATGGAGACCATATCTGTTATGCCCTAAAGATTACAATAAGCTGAGAATACAAAGTCCATTCCACCAAAACATCTTCAAAGGCTGGAGGATGGAGGGAAGGGAGTCAAGGATAAATTAAAATAGACAACACAGATGCACTGTTATGGTAAGTACATAACTTATTTACCTGATGTTGTCAATTTTCATTTTATCCTTGATATATGAGGCAATGTCCCCTTAGATCTGGGGAGGATTCACAGAAGGATATTTCTGAGCACCATTGAACCAAAAGATGCTCTTCCCCTAGAGACCAAATCCAATTTGTAGTGTGCAATAAAGGTATGAAGAGAAGCCCAAGTCATCCAAGAAGCTCTTGATTGGAAAACTGTTGAAGTGGCTACAGACTTTGTAGAATGTGCCTTAATAGTCCTTGGCAAATCAATTTTCTTTTTATTATAGATGAAGGATATTCTTGAGCCATCTGGCTAAGGTCACTTTGCTGTCTGGTTTACCAAACCATGCACTGGAAAAAGGAAACAAATAAATGATCAGATTTTCTTATGTCTCTTGTTCTGTGAAGACAAAAGCATAATTGTATGTGAATGTCCAACAAATGTAACAAATATGTACTCACCATAACATTTGATGTATGTAGTCCATCTCGCCTCACATTCTTACCCGTGGGTTCGGAGCCGAACCTCGGCTCCAACTCGGCCATACTCTAGCTCAAAGTCTTCAATTGGCTCGTGGCCAAGAGGTATCCCATGCTGCAATGCGCCTATTCCCCAGATCTTGTTTGCAGTGAGCTCACACACACACACACACACACACACACACACACACACAAGCATGTTGAGAGGAAGAACCAACTCAACATATCAAGAAGGAGTGCTGAAAACAGAAACTTCACCTTTAGGTCCTCCAGGAGGGGGTAGGTGGGTGGGTTAGTAAGAATGTGAGGAGAGATGGACTACATACATCGAACGTTACGGTGAGTACATAACTTCTTGATGTTATGCAGTCCAATCTCGCCTACATTCTTACCTGTGGGACAGCGTCCCTAGCACCTAGACCTTGGGCGGCTCACTGGAAAATACTCCTGAGCACTGTGGAACCAAATGAGGATCTGCCCCTTGATGCTGTTTGTCTTTTCGGCTTTTCCCCGGTAAGGGGTCGCCACAGCAGAACTCCGGTCCGCTAATGATTGGCAGTCGATTTTTATGGTGCCGAGTTGCCAGCCCAACGCCCAACCTTCAGCGAAGGCACACCCATTCACGCATGTCTTTCGGAGGCCACTCGACCATGGGGAGGACATGCAGACTCCACACAGAAAGCACTCCCTGCACACTAGCTGAGAATCGAACGGGAGAACCTCTTGCTGTGAGGCAACAACGCAACCGCTGCACCACCGCGGATACAGATCTGCCCCTTGATACCAGATCCAATTTGTAATGACTAATAAAGGTGTGAGGAGATGCCCAAGTAGCTCCAGCACAAATATCATCCATAGACATCCTAGCCTGAAAGGCAGTAGAAGTAGACACGGAACGCATAGAGTGAGCCTTTACCTTAAAGGGTAATTCCTTGCCATTTGAAGAATAGATGAAGGAAATGTAGCTAGAAATCCATCTGGACAGAGTTATTTTGGAAACTGAAGTCCCTAGTCTGTTGTCTGAAAACGAGACAGAGTTGATCAGCTTTCCTAAAATCTTTTGTTCTATGTAAATAGAAACATAATTGTCTGTGGACATCTAGCTGATGAAACTTAAATTCTGCCTTGTTACAGAATTCAGGGAAAAACACAGGCAACTCAATAGACTGGTTGAGATTGACCACTAAAGCAACCTTAGGCATAAAGGAAGGATTAGTTCTTAGCGAAACCCTATCCTTGTGAAATATCAAGGGGGCCAGACTGATAAAGCTTGGAGTTCAGAGACCCGCATAGCCAAAGTGATGGCTATCAAAAAGAGTGCCTTCCAGGAAAAAAATTTAATGTCACAGGTCGCCACGGTCTCAAAAGGAGGTGAGGTAAGCTGCTGTAGCACAAAATTAAGGTCCCATGGCATAACGGGATCAAAGATCGGAGGTCGAAGTAGCATAGTCCCTTTGAGAAAAAGCCCTACAAGGTCTGTGCACCATTAGAGTGGGTTCATTAGCAACATAAAAAGTAGAAATGGCTGCCAACTGTACTTTGATAGTTGCCGCAGCAGATCCCTGACTAAACAGCTGAGATAGAAACTCTAAAACTGATGAGATGGGAGCTGTATAGGGATCAATCTGTCTTTCATGAGCCCAAACAGAGAATCTCTTCCACTTACTGTGATAAATCTTCCTAGTAGAAGGCTTGTGGGAGGAAGACAGAATATGATTCATCTCCGGTGAAAAATCATGAAGCCTGACTAGGGAAGGAATTGGAGCAGCCATGCTGTCAACCTGAGCTTTTTGATGGAGGAGTGGAACTGCCCTGACATATGAGTCAACAGATCCGGCTCTGGGTCCAGAATCCATGGCTCGTCCATTAGATAAGGGTGAAGAAAAGGAAACCAGATCTGACGAGGCCAGTGTGGAGCAATCAGTATCATTTTACTTCCCAAAGACTGTGCTTTCTGAATAACCTTCGTTATCAGGGGAATTGGAGGAAAGGCATAGAGAAGACCAGAGGGCCAATCATGAACAAGAGCGTCCCTAGGTGTTTCCCCTTCCGGGGGAATAAGGGTGAAGTAGCTGCTGCATTTGGCATTGAGGGGGCAGGCAAATAGATCGCACCAAGGCTGACCCCATCTGCAGAAAATCCATTCCGCCACCTGTTTGTTCAGGGACCACTTGTGAGGCATCAGAATAGCTCTGCTCAGCCTGTCGGCAATCAAGTTGGACTTCCCCGGAATGTGCATTGCCACTAGAAAGTGCTGGGAAGATACTGCCCACTGCCACACTTGAAGAACCTCTCTGCAAAGGAGATACGACCTGGTTCCTCCCTGTTTGTTCAGATACCAGACCACTGACATGTCCGAGTGGGTTGCAACTGTCCCAAGAGGAAGAAAGCTTTGAAGTGCTTGCAATGCTAATAGCACCGCTCTCATCCTAAGACATTGATATGCAAATGGATCTCACGTTCCTGCCACTTGCCTTGGACAGTCCTGCCGAGATAATGCCCCCCCCCCACCTGATCTGGGAGGCATCTGCGGTCACAATGGCAATCGGAGGAGGAAGAACGAAAGGCATACCAGTGTTGAGATTGCTGGTCTGAAGCAACCAGTGCAGATCCTGCTTGCACCTGCCGGTTATTACAATAAGGTGGGAGAGTGGAAGGTGCTGAAGAGACCACTGGGCAAAAAGTAGCCACTAAAGAATCCTCATGTGAAGTCTTGCAAGAGGGACTAGCATAATCGTGGCAGCCATGGCACCTAACAGCTGGAGGACCACTTTTGCCTTGACCTTCTTCAGTGGTAGTAGAGCATAGACTTGTTGCTGTAAAACCTGAATTCTCTCTTCAGGCAGGAAAACCCTCATGAGCACTGTGTCTAATTCAGCGCCGATAAAGGTGACACACTGTGAAGGCAACAATGCAGACTTTTCCCAATTCAAGGTGATTCTCAGACTGTGGCACAGTGCAATAGTGGCGTCCCTGGTCTGTAGTAGTAGATGCCTGGTGGTGGCAGACAGGTGCCAGTCATCCAGGCATGGAAACACTTGGAATCCCAGACGTCTCAAGTGAGCCGTTACCACTACCATGCATTTGGTAAACACCCTGGGGGCTGTGGTGAGACCAAAGGGCAGGGAGCGGAACTTAAAATGACTGTCTCCCAGCCGGAAGCATAGGTGACTTCTGGATGCCCTGTCCATTTTTATATGGTCGTAAGCATCCTTGAGGTTGATGGAGCACATCCACACATCTTTCCCTAATAGGAGAATTGACTGTAACATGACCATGCGGAACTTGGACTTCTCTACATGAAGGTTCAAATGGCTGAGATCCAAAATGGGTCTCAGGTCCCCTGTTCTTTTTGGCACCAAAAAGAATCTGGAGTAAGTCCCTAATCCTACTTGGTCTGAGGGAATGGGCTGGATGGCTCCTTTTAACAGCAACTTTTGAACTTCTAAGGTTGCGGAATCCCTTTGACAGGGTGGGACGTCTGGGATTCTTTTGTTTGGAGGAGGAGATGAAAGAAATGTAATATGATAACCTCTGGAGATTATCTCTAATACCCACTCGTCTTGGGTGATGTCTCGCCAGGCTTCTGGGTATAAAGAAATGCAACCCCCGACTGGCTCCAGAGACGCACAGTCGGGCCTCCTCTCAGGAGTACTGGTAGGGAGAGTCACAAAAGGAATCGCGGTCCCCCTGGTTACTCGGGCCTCCTCTGCCTCTAGGGCGGCATCTACCTGAATTTCCACCCCCTCCTCTGCCTCTGGAGGGGGAATCTCTCTGTGTGTCATGAAAAAACCTCTGCGATTTTCTGAACCACATTTTCCCACCCTTCTGGCCCTTGGGATAAGGTCTAGAAGGCATGGAAAAGCAGACTCCCACGGCAGACAGGGTTTTTCCTTCCTGCTCGCACCTAGTGAGAGTATCCTTCACCTTGGTTCCAAATAAGGATGAACTATCTAAGGGCGCATTGGTGAAGGTAGACGAAGGCCTCCGCGAAGTTGCACAGGCGCATCCAGGAGTGTCTCCTAAGAGAGACTCCGGAACCCGCAGCCCTGCTCGTTCCATTGGCTGGGTATGAGATTAGCCACATGGAGGAGTTGGTAATAGAATTTAGGGTAGACATCTGAGCACTGACTTAATGAGCCACCGTATCAGAAACATTACCCTGTAGAGAATCTCCCAACTCCTTTAGGAGATCTCGTTGGAGCCCTGTAAAATGCGATAAGTAATTCAGCGACCGCAGTGTAAAAGCCGCTGAAGAGAAAACAAACTTCCCATACTTGTCCATAGCCCTGGACTCCTTGTTAGGGGGATGGACGGTAGATGAAGTTTCTGCAAGTTCCTTCTTGATGGCTGCTGCCACCACCATAGCATCTACTGGAATGCCTTTTGTAAGAAATTCTCTATCAGGGGGAGCGGACAAAAACTTGTTGGGTCTCCTAGGGACCGGTTCCACAGTGTCCAGAGTTTTTCACACCATTTGACAAACGAGGTCCAGGAGCTCATCGAACAGGGGAGAAACCCAAGAGGTGGAGGGTTGGGAAACAAAGGCCTTCAGGAACACCGACTCCCTCTCAGAAGGGGCTTTAGATGGACAGTCACCGCTCTGTCTCAGTATTTCCAAGATATATGAAAAAGAGATCGTCAGAAGATGACTTAGGGAACCCCTCTGACTCCACCAGGTCAGTATCAGATGTGAGGGACTCATCTTGAGAGTCAATGTGTTTCCTCTTGCACACACTCTTTCTGGTGGCTCCTCAGGTAAAAACACCGGGGAGGCCTCAGAAAGCAGGGGACCACTCATGGAGGTATCCCTAAGGCCTTATGTCTCCGCTATCCCTAGACAGAGGGTGATCTGATACTGATATCGGTGCTGGAGGGGGAAGAGTATCGGTACTGCAGGATGCACCTGACGACCTGGCCAGCACACTCCTCATGACCTCAAAAGCTGATCCCCCCCGGCTCTGAAGGTTGACTAACTGCAGAAGACAGCCTCGGAGCAGAGGAAACAAGGTCCAAAGCCGATGTCGGGTCCATGCTCACCCGAGCCTAAGCGCCAAGAGGAAGGCTCGGAGCCGAAGAAGATCGACCCGATACCTCTCTCTCAGCTCTGACCGGCAAGCTGTGAATCCTGGACCCCATGGACTGCATCGACGGGGTCGGAGCGGAGATCGGAGCCGAGATGCCAGAAGGGGCAACTGGAACCGATCTCGAGGCATCAGATGGAACCAACAGCTCTGGCTATGAAGAATGGTCCAGAGGAGGAAAACCCAAAGATGAAGGGAGGATGGGCTCCAGAGCCGATTGGGCCGGAGCTGAAAGCAATTTAGCCAGCACCGATGACTGGAGAAGTTTCTTCACCACTCTATCGACATCGGAAAGTGTCCTGGAGGATCTGGAGGACATGGTCGGGGATCTGGATCTCCCTATAGAGGGAGACCTACGAGTCGGGGAGACTGGTCGAAAAACTGGAGACTGGCTCCGAACTGACAAATCTGACCTCGGCTCCAATAAACCTGGAGCCGATGTAGACATCATCGAAGCACGGTCTTCTGTCGGCTCCGAAGCCAGTGGAGCTGAAGAAGCAATAGTAGTCTTAATTTTCTCTGGTGGCTCCTAGGAGACTGACGGAGCCGGAGAGCACTTCTTAGATGACTTTTTATCCAACTTTTTGTCTGATTTGGAAGAAGACTTGGAACTGGAGGATCTCTCCAAATCCTCTTCAAAAGAAGGTTTCAGCAATCCTCTTATAAAATTAGCTGGGGGTTGAAAGCGTGACAGAATAAGCAGGATTCCTGTAAATGAATAGCTCCCAAGCAATACACACACAGACACACACAAACACAGAGTGCCCATCCATCAAAGACATTTTGTTGTTACACTTAACATACTTTTTGAAGCCCAAAGGCCTGTGCTCTTTAGACTCCTTAGACATGTTTAGAGAAGAACACACACACAGAGAAAAACGGTACGGGCACCTTCACCACAGAAAACAAAGAAGCGCGGGAAACTAGAGTCTCTAACTCAAATGGCCTAGAGATGGCGAGGTAACCACAGGGAAGACTAGGTCCTTTAAGTTAAACGGGCCTAGCCCAGGAAAAAAACAGGGGATACAACAAGCAGTCTCACCACAAGAAAAAATGCTGCCAAGGGGGATTAACCTGTTACACAATCAGAGCAAGGACAACAGAAAAAAAAAAAACAGGGGAGGACTAGGTCCTCTAACGGAAACAGGCCTAGCCCGTAAACACCAGGTAAACAGGATACTAGAAAAGTTCGCTAAACTGCTAGAAGTAAAAAACACACACACACCAGCTATTAAAATAGCTTTTGGAGCTACTAAATTGAACAAATAGTAGAAAATCTGTACTTAGCCACGGCCAAGAGCGAGACCACGTCCGAGTTGTACAAGCGGCAAACGAGATCTGGGGAATAGGCGCATTGCAGCATGGGATACCTCTTAGCCATGAGCCATCTGAAGACTTCGAGCTAGAATATGACCAAGTCGGAGCCGAGGTTCGGCTCCGAACCCACGAGTAAGAATGTAAGTAAGATTGGACTACATAACATACAGTATCCACCTTTGTTAAAAAACTTGGGAAAGAATACTGGTAAATTAACAGTCTGACTGATATTACACTCAGACACTTCCTTTAGTAGAAAGGTGGGGTTTGTCCGTAAGGAAACTCTGTCTTTATGAAAAATCAGATAAGGCAGTCTACATGATAAGGCTTGGAGTTCTGAAATCCTTCTGGCAGAGGTTATTGCCATCACAAATAATGTATTCCATGATAAATACTTCAGATCACAGTCTGTGGATGCTTCAAATGATTGGTAATCAAAATCTGGTCTGACATGGGTTGGAATAGCATTGACCATTGAGATGCCAGCAGTCACTGTAGAATTCTTTTTTGATATCTGGCAAGGGGAACTAGAGTTATTATCACTACCATAGAACTTAGGGCCTGTAAAATTATGCAAGCAGATACCTCCTTGCTGTGAATTATCTTTTGAACCTGGGCTATGGTCTCACTGTGGGAAAGGATGCTACAGTTGAAGCCGTAGTAGTTTTGCATACACAAAATGAAAGCACTTATCTTATTAAAGTCTACTATTAACGTTCTACTTTAATAGTAAACTGCTGATAACTGCATTTTTTCATCTGGCTATTGCTCCTTGATCCCAGTGCCGTGTATTTTTATCTTTGGTTTGTTTAGTGTTTGGACTTTATTCTGTGGATATGCTACAGTTGTACTCAGCACTTGCCCTTATAAATTCTAAGCTGGAGGCAGCTGAGATTTTTTTGTGATTTATAGTTATTCCTAGGTATGCACAGGTGTTGAGAACGTAATCCCTTGTCTCTATTAATCGGTGCTTGGTTGGAAAGGAAACACCCGGAATCTTTGCGGTCTTAAGTGAGCTGCTACTACTGCCATAACATTTGGTGAGCACCCTGGGGTCTGTGGTGAGACCAGAGAGTAGCACTCTGAATTAGTAATGTCTGGCTCCCAGCAGGAAGCGGAGGAACTTTCTGGAGCGCTTGTCCATTTTTATGTGGTAATACACATCTTGAAGATCGATCGAGCATATCCATTCAATTTTGCATAAAAACATAAGAATGGACTGTACCATGACCTTCTGGAATTTTGTTTGTCGAACCGATTTGTTCAACACATTGTGATCCGAAATTGGTCTCCAGTCCCCTGTATTTTTTGGCACTAAAAAGGTCTGGTCTGTTGGAACTTCTTGGATGACTCTTATCTAGAAGTTTTTGAATTTCTAGAACTGCTGGTTCCCTGTGACTGTGTGGAACACAAGGGATTTTTTTTGCATACGGGGATAAGGGGAAAAGGGTATGGTATGACCTCTGGAAATAATCCGCTGCACCCAAGAATATATTTCTATATTTAGCCTGCGTTTTGGTGGAAGGATAAGCATCCCCCGGCTGCCTCCAGAGGAAGACAACTGGGCCTCCTTTCAGGAACGCTGAAAGGGCTTACCCAGGAAGGAGTCCCTGAAGCCCTGGTTCTGCAGTCCACCTTTGCCGTGTGGACATCTGCCATTGTGGTTCCCCCTCTGTCCCTGGGGGAACTGACTCTGTGCATGTCTTGGAAAAGCCTTGGGACTTTTTGAACCACATTTTTTTCACTACTTCTCTGATTCCTTGAAAAAGATCTTAGTGGACTGGAAAAACGAATGACCATGGCAGAAAGTGTTTAACCATCCATCTCACACCTTGATAATATCCGTTTGTCACAGCAAATACAGATGAGCTGTCAAAAAGAGCATTGATGAATAAAGACTTAACTCCACAAAGTCACATCCAGGTGTGTCTCCTAATCGTTATGCCTGAACCCACCATACTGGTGGTCCCTTCAGCTGCATGCGCAACGAGCCTCATGGACGAGTTTGACAGACTCCAGGGTGGCCAACTGGGACGCAACCTTTTCTTTTACTCCCTCAGTAACAGCTCCTTGATCAGATCCCTTTGGAGTCCAGCAAAATGTGCTAAGAAGTTCAAAGACCATAGACTGAAGGTCAATGAAGTGTAAACCCACTTCCCAAACCTATCCATCGCCAGACACTCTCTGTTGGGAGGATGGATAGATAAACTCTCCTCTGTGAGCTCCTTTTTAGTGGTGGCTGCTACGACCATGACATCTCCCGCTAAACCTTTAGCCCTGAATTGTTTGTCCTCAGGGGTTGATAACATTTTGTCTGGTCTCTTGGGGATGTGTTCAGTGGTGTCAGGTGCCTTTGACGCCCATTGAGAAATTAAATGAATAAGCTCGTAAGTGGGTGGAACCACCTAAGAGGTAGATGGGCGGACACTGAAAGCCTGCAAGTAAACTGATTCTTCTGAGGAACTGTTTTGGGACTTTCAGTCACCCCACTATTTCAAAATTTTGAGGTCGTCTCCAAAGGAGACATCATCAGGAGTGACCTAGTGGACCCCTCCCCTTTACCAAAATCAGTGCCCTCCGTGAATGATTCCTGAGGGGAATCTAAGTGCTTCCTCTTGCACTTCTTCTGAGGAACATGTTCAGGGGAATGGTCTGGTGTGGTATAAGATGATGACAGAATTTGTATTTGCGGATTCAGTAGTTGCTGTCCCAATGGGTGGACAGGTCGAATAACGGAACGAAAGGAGGGTATTTGCTCAGAGGGGGAAGGGGCAGATTGAGTGACTGCAAAAAACAAAACCCTCTCCATTGTCTCGAAGGCTGATTCCCCCAAAGAATGAAGGGAGCCCAGAACACATATAGACTCCCTCAGAACTGTGGTTACTCCCCACTCCAATGAGACAGCCCCCAAGTCAGAAGCTGGAGCCGAGTTGAACCATGCCGATCTTCCAAGGCGCAAGGATGGCTCAAACAAATTTGAATTCCGCTCCTGCCCCTCAGAGCCGACAGGGCATATACAGCCCCAGGAATTCTACGGATCCGAACGAACTGAAGAACTCAGTAATCAATGGTTCCGAAGGAAGGGAGATCTCCAGAACCAATGCAACCGGTGCCAGATGACTCAAAACTGGGAACTCAAACCTCAGAGGAGGAGGAGAAGTTATAGGTGGTTCGGCACCCAAACCTGCAAAGGTAAGGGCTGAAGGAAGACCTGTTAAACCTCTCACCCATGGTGGAACGGACTGAAATTACAGGTGGTTATTTAGGCCCTTGTAGGAAAACTTCAGGCAATTCACCTACAAAGGGAACAACACATGTAGGTTGCCCTGGGCAAAATTTCTTTTTGTTCTGCCAAAGTAGTCAGTGCCAATGAAGAGCCAGAAGGTACTATATCTTGCGTTGAAAGTCTTGGCATCAATGCTTCGTAGTCTGGAAAGGTTGTTTGGACTGAAAATGTTCTCGGTACCGAAGGTTTATATCTTGAGTCCATTGGTTCTGACAGGCTTTTAGGAACAGAGGATCTTGGTTTCTTAGGTGTTGGCACCAACAGGTATAGTCAATAAAAAGAAGCTCCTTTTTTGGCTTTCTCCACAGAGGACGAGGAAAAAAGTGAGTATGTGTCTCTTTTCATGAGCATATATAGCCTCTCCAAAGGCAGAAGGAATCAAGCCTTTCAGAATTAACTTTTCTCTGTCTACCAGGGCTCTGTGACTAAAGCCATGGCAAATGCTACAATCCTCCTGTACGTGGAGAGGACCCAAACAATAAATGCACAATAAGTGTAAATCTGAGAGTGGAATCTTGTGGCTGCACTTCTGGCATTTTTTGAAGCTAGACGGACTCTTAGACTTTTCAGCCATGATAACGAAAAAAAAAGGGCACACACCAAAGTCACACTAAAGATGTACAGAAAACGCACTCAACAATTATTTACTTATTTTATTTATTTAACATTTATTTACTGGGAAAGTCCAACTTGGAATGAAGCCAATTTTCAGTGGAGGCCAAGGGAGAAACACTCCAGATGCATGTTTTTGTAACATGGGAGGAAACTGGAGTGCCCAGAGAAAACTCACACAAACGCAGGGAGGACATGCAGACTCCACACAGAAGGCACTCCAGCTGAGAACGGAACCAGAGAACCTGTTGCTGTGAGGCGACAATGCTACCTCTGCACTACTGCTCCAACCTGGAATAGCTAGGAAAGTTTTTTTTTTTTCTTATTAAATGAAAAGAAGGAAACTATCAACAATAATAGTAAAGGTACAGAAAATGTACATAAAGGAATTATCAGCAATGACAGTTGGAGGTGCACAAAAGTGTACGGAAAGGAAAAAAAATTACTCTATAGTGGTAGAGAAAAAGACGGCTACAACACAGCAAAGGTGAAGAAATACATAATAGGATTATGAAAAAATATTAGAATATTATCAAGAAAGTTTACTTAGTGCGAGAGCTATGGTGAAAGTGTCTGTCTTGAAAAGTGGCAAACAAGATCTGAGGTAACAGAGAGAGTGAGGGATTGTGGGCAGAGGTGAAGCTCGAGAGTTTTTGACTTGCATGAGCTGTAGTAATGGCCAAGTTGGTTCCGATGTCAGAACCAAATCCCTATGTCAAAGATAAAATGAAAATTGATAACATCAAATTTCCTGTTGGGAAGGTGGAAAGGATGACCTCTCTCCCAAGATGTCCTTCTTGGTGGCCGCTGCCATGACTATGGCAATAAATGGTAGGACCCTTATTCTCCAATGCTGCTGATCCTTGGGATTGGCCATAATCTTATCGGGCTTCTTAGGTATATTTTCAACTGTACTGGGCTCCCTCCAAGCCCTCGGAGACACTAAGCCAATATGCGTGTCTGGAAGGGGAACCACTCGGGACGTGGATGAGCCCACTATAAAAGCCTCCAAAAATACAGACTCCTCTACAGATGGGGCTTCAGTTGTCCAGCTTCAGCTCTGGCAAAGTAATTTCATGAGATAATCAAGATAGGCATCTCGATGGCAGGATTTTGAGGACCACTCTCCTTCCTCAAAGTCAGTACACTCAGGTGAGGTATTCCTCTGTACAATCCAGGTGCTTACTCTTGCAAAATCTCTTTATCATGACCCTACCGCATGGGGAATTCAGTGAAAAGGCAGGGGTCCCTGGGTGCAGGGCAGAAGATCATATCTGGAGCAGAGAAGCTAACGACCCTGGGGAAAGCTCCCTAGGAGTGGAGGGTGAAAAAGTGGAGTGACACCTGTTCGAGTAAACCCCTTTTGATAGGAAGGGTCTAGGGATGCTAAACTTCAAGGGAAGGAACCTTCCCAACAGTCTGCCCCATGGCAGAACGGTTTGGAGTACTCAGATACGAAGACTGAAGAGACAAAGCCAAGGGATCCAGCTGGTTAGAAGCAGGGGAAGCCTCTTCTTTGTGATGTCCCTCAGGTGATATGGGATCCTTAGTACCCACCCTCTGACCCTGACAGTTTTTTTCAGATTTACTGGCCGCAGCAGAGGAGGAAGACTCTTGAAGGTTAGCTTAGCCCTTCATTTGCTGATAGCCCTGGATCCAAAGCTATCACAAATGGAGCACTGGGTCTCCAAATAAGAAATTCCAGGGCAATAGCTGCATGGTTTGTGCAAGTCCTGTGAAGGGGGCTTGTGGTAGCACAACACACTTTAATCTCTTAAAAAAAGAGAAGAAAAATAATACTCTACAAAAAAAACCTTCCAATTACTAATAATTAATTACTACAATTACTATTATGTATAATTTTATGTGTGTGTATATGTGTGTGTGTGTATATATATATATATATATATATATATATATATATATATATATATATATATATATATATATATATATCTGTATGTATATATGGATCTAGGACTTCTGAACGAAAGTTCAAAAGCCCGAATCCATTATCACTGAACACACTTTAACAAAAGTGCTTTCATCGAAAAAGCACTTCTGTTAAAGTATGTTTAAAAAAAAAAAAAAACACACAAAATCTACTTGAATGTAGGGGGCAAGCCCCCCTGCGCCACCCCCCCACTTTAATATTCTCAATCCGAGGTCGCACTACAGTGGGGAAAAGGGAATTTTCTCTTACCACACCGTAGTAGGACCGGAACAAGCAGCATACTTACGCAAAAGTGCTGCTTCGGTGAACAGCACTTTCGCGCAAGTATGCTCACCAAATTGGGATTCGGTGAAAAGATGCAGTTGAGCATCTGTACGGATCCCATATATGTGCCCAAAGCACACAAAAGGACACACCAGGAGGAGCTTGAGATCTGGCTGCTATCCTGAAAGATGGACAATGAGATCTGAGGTAAATCTGTAAACAGTAATGTACTATGGATATAGGAAGCAGACCTTTGGAGCTAAAGTCTTTGGTAATGTCTAGTCTTGGATCCGATAACCCCTGGTTGAACCTGGACTGAAAAGACAACATTGGATCAATAGATAGTCAAAACATCACTGCTGCAGTACCCTTAGCTATATGGGTTATATTCTGTCAAGGAAATAACAGCCTGCCAGCTTCCAAAGGTACAGGGCACCTTCAACACATCCTCAAACCATCTGACTGCTCATGGTAATTTGACTATACACACATGTTTGACCGTCAAGTCCTTCAGAGCTTTCACGCCAACTGACAGAGGGAAGCTGAGCCCTGACAGGACATAGCTAGGAGTAAAAATATATAAACTTGTATACACACCCTAGCATAATAAAAAAAAAAAAAAACAAGGCGGCTGAAGGGAGACGCTACTGCAGCAGTGATCACTCAAACATCTACTGTAATTTTAAGTTTACCTAAGAAGTGTACTGTTTATCATATTGACCACTGCTGCATTAACCTAAACTATATGCATAGATTACCTTAAATTTCAACATTTGGGAGGTGGAAGGGTCCAGCAGCCCCTGCAGGATATTCCTAACAAAGCCTGGTTTAGATATGGAGAAGTAATCAAGCTTGAAGAGCTTTGTAAAAGTATGTACAGAGGACTAAGTTACTGCTTCTAGAACACTTCTAATGTTCAACCCTTTCCAAAAGGCTATAGATGAAGCCAAGGCCCTGGTACAGTAAGGCTTGACCCTGCCCGAAATAATTTTGTTGTGGTGAGAACAAGTTATTAGCCTGAGACAACCATCTGAAAAGAATCTGTTTTGATACATGTTGGCCCTTCATTTTACTTTCACAATAAATGAACAACTAATTCACAGATGTAAAAGATTTTGCTCTGTCAAGATAGTACCAGAGTTGTCTGTGGACATCCAAGGTATATAGTTTCCTTTCTCCCTCATTTCTGGGTTGAGGAAAAAAAGAAAAAAAAGGAGATTGGACAAGTTTAAAGTAAACTCAGACAGTACTTTAGGCATAAAAGTTGGATAAACTCTTAAAAAAACCCTAATCTCTGTGGACCAAGCTTGAAATAGAGCGATGTTCCTGTCAAAGGAAATGAGAATGCATCTGTTAATAGGCCTGCTTGCAAAGAGTCCTGGAGCAGAATTTTGTCAGTTTTTTGTTGTGAATGGAGGTGAAAAGATCTACCTGAGGTGCTCCCCACTGCTGGATCAAATCTTGGAAGACTCCTTGATTCAATTGTCAATTGGGAGGTTCTGTCCTGATCCTAACCAGTTTGTTTGCCAAAAGGTTTTGCTCTGATGGAATATAAGAAGCCTGTAAAGAGACTATGCCTCACGATACCATGGCTAACCTGCACAGGAGGCAGGATCTGAAACCCAAGTTAACTTATTTACTAGATCAATGTGGTGCTGTCTGTGATCACTTGGACAGGTCTTGCAGACCACAGATGATTGACAGACATGAGTGCTTTTATTACTGACATAATCTCCTTGATGTTTATGTGCATTGTTCTGCCCTTTTTGATTCAAAGACCATGCATTTTTACCACTAAAGACACCCCCCCCCCAAGCCTGAAGCATCTGCTGTTACAGGACTGTAGTGGAGCTGGAAGGGAGAATGAAGAGACCTGGATTCAGATAAAGGTGGTCTCTCCACCAAAGCAGCTTGTTGTTTTACAAATCCCAAACTGGAATGTGAAAAGTTAGGGGGTGTTGATGCTGGGACGAAACAGATTTTAGATACCACTCATTTTTTCACCTGCAGTCAGGCTAGAGGAATCACAGCAATCATAGATGGCATGAATCCTAAAATACTGAGAATTTCCTTCCTGAAATCCTTGAGTGAGTGGAGAAACGCATGAATAGATCTACTTTTTCCCTGAGGAAGAGGCTGTTTGAATGGATTTATATCCAAGAGACACCCAAGATTATTCTTATGTGGGATGGACTTAGATAAGAAAATCTCTAGCTACAGGAAAGTGATAAGCATCCTGAAAATCTAGAGTTACTAAAAAACTGAAAGGGGAATAATGGGCAACAGGTTGTGAAGGGATAACATTCTGAACTTTGGGACTTTCACAAACTGGTTAAGAAAAGACAAGACCTAGGACCGACTTCCATGAAGCTTATTTCTTTACTTCCAGAAACATCCTTGAATAAAGCCTTTTCCTGCAAATGAGATGGGGACAGATTCCATTATTCCTGAAAAAGTAGATGCTGAAAAGTTTGATCTGATGGGCAAGAATGAATCATCTGTAAAAAAAGGAGGGACTCCCACTGCCCTGATGAATAATTCTCCTTATCCATTTGTCTGACATTATCAGTTGACAAAGAGAAATGTAGAATCATATTTTGGGGAACAATTAAAGGGTTGTGGGGAGGGGGAGAGATTACATATGAAGACAGTCATTCCAGCTTATTTTGCTCTTTATAAGAGGATCCTTAATTAGGGAAGAAACATTTAACAAAACTGCAAAAAGAAGGCTGAAAAACTCGTTACCCCTTGAATTTGTTTTCCCCCTCTCATCATTTTTTTTTCTGGACCACAGCAGCAGACAGTCCAAATATAACTTCCCTATCAACAGAAATGAAAATTTCAGCTTTTACACATTCAAGCAAATTGTCTGTGTGTAACCAAGCAAACCTTATCATGACAGACCCAGTATGTGCTGCTCTGGAACAGGCATCAGTTGAGTCATAAGAGCACTTCAAATAATGTTTACTTGAAAAACTGGAGAGATAAGATATCAGAGAGACTATTTACCCTCAAATGAGGGAAGACCGGCAGTTATATTCCTCATAACCTCAAAAGAAAAGGAAGAAAACAACAACTTCAACTCAAAGGGTTGACAATTAAAATTTCTAAAACACGTGTGGTAGAAGAATGAACTATCTTCTCAAATCTATAAAAAAAGTCCCCATCCTTGTTAGTGAGAGATACATTAATATTTGCTAAATATTTAGCTGCAAGCGGACTGGACAAGAAAATGACTGCAACATCAGATATGGGATTAGAAGTTAAGTATTTGTAAGACTGAGGATCTGCCTTCTTAGGAAATGCAGGCATGTTGCAGGCTCTAATAAAACATCATCCAAGGCTGGGAAAATTCCAGGTGTTAAAAAAAAAATCAATGTTGCCACTGAAAAATACTGACTTGTTCTACAGACTGCTTCAGAAAGGGCCAATTCTTCATAGGGAAAAAAAAATAAAATAAAATAATACTCTTCTCAGAATTGGAATCTGTTGCCTCTGGAGAAATACAATGAATTTGTTCCCTCCAGCTCTATTCCTTGTTCATCACACTGGAAAATCTTTAAAAATAGTACTTTTCCTCTTTCTAGTAGAACTAGGATGTGAAGGATTAAGAGCCTGTACTGAGACCAATATAGGCTCTTAACCCTTCACATCCTAGTTCTACTAGAAAGGGGAAGAGCCTCTATTTAGCCCAATAAAATCCTTCCTATCTAGTGTAACAAAGAAAGGGGAAGATGTGTAACGTTCTGCTTCTTTTTACCAGGAATATCCACAGAAGCAGGCCAGAACCATGTGAAAGAGATATATTAGTCCAGCCAGGCAAAAAAAAAAAAAAAAAAAAAATTTCCCTCTTCTTCCAAGAGTGATCCTTCCATGCCTGCATAGGACACTCCGACAACCACATACGACATGTCTAACTCTGTGTCCACAGTGGCTAAAGGGACTACACCAGTAGAAAACAGGCAAAAAGGTGAGTGATCTGTGGAACCTGTAAGTTCACTCGTCTGCAGCTGAGACAAGAAGCAGCCTGCTGAAGTGGCTGTCTAGTCATTTTCTAGTGTCCAGGGGAAGTATGAACAGAGGAGCAAGTAAGCTGTTCCATATTTAAGCTAAAAAAGAAGTCTGAAATGCACTATGCTATGTCAGCAAAAGATTATCTAAAAAGTAGCCTTCTCCCAAAAAATACCGTTACAAGCACAAAACACACTTTCCCTGCCCCCCCCCCAAGAATTTTTCATAAGTTAATAAAAAGCACAGTGAACTAGTACAAAAAAAAAAAAAAAAAAAAAAGAAGTTATTTACTCACCATAATGTTCCATGTTTCATAGGTTCATAGGTGTGTACTAAGCTAATGGCCATGGGGCCTTTACAAGCCTAGCCACAAGATTACCCTGGCATAGTGCCAGCCAACATTAGTTCCCAGTGCCTTTGTTGAGAAGAGCCACTGGAGTTATCCCTGGGGTCTGTTTTCGATTCACTCATCAAGATTTCTCTTGAAGAGAGTCAGCAAGGTGCTCTGCTTGACATCTATGGGAAGTCTGTTCCATAGCATTGGCAGTCTCTGGGTTATGAACCTGTCCCTCCAGCATGTTCTGTTAATTGTGGCAATGAGGTTGAGGCCTCTGGAACATGTGGTGTGGAGGGATTGGGATTTCTTTAGATGTAGCATTTCTAACAGAGCTGGGTCAGACATGGCTTTGTAAGTCAAGCAGAGTTCGCCAATAAGTAGGCGATATGAGACCGAGAATAGTTGGAGTTTTTTGAGTCTGTCCGTAAAGGACAAGTGTTTAAAGCCTATGATCCTCTTTGTGAGGTACTTTTGCAGCCTCTACAGTTGTTGCAGGTGTCTAGTGAGGTCCATGCCAAATGGGGCACTGTACTCGATGATTGGCTTAATGAGGGAAGAGTAAAGGGAGACAATGAGCTCTTTCTTCCTGGATGCAAAACCCTTAGTAATGAGATGTGCCACATAGAAGGGCTATCTGACTACAGTGGCAATGTGGTGATCAAAAGACAGGTTCCTGTCAACCTGTGTTCCCAGTTCTCAACGCCTTCTGTGTTCAGTCGACTACCATCAATGTGGTAATTCATGGGAACTGGGTTTTTCCCAAAGGGAATGACAACACATTTTTTGGCATTGAGCTTACGACCATGGTTCAGTCGTTGGTCACAGTGAGGCCACTCTGTAGGATGTCAACATCACTTGGGGAGTTAATAGCTCCCAACTTGCAACTGTCTGTGAACTTTGTCAGCCAGAGTCCCTTTGTGTTGTGTTGGATGGACTTCAGAGAAGTAGATACCAAACAGGAGAGGACCCAGGACTGAACTCTTTGGGACTCCACTCATGACTGGTTTTGACAACTACTTTCAGACTGTGGGTTCTGTCTGTGAGCCAGTTTCCAACCCACCTAGTGATAGAGGGGCTGATGCCAAGCTTAATGAGTTTTTGTATGATTCCTGAGTGGGGAATGGTATTAAAGGCCTTGGCTAAATAAAGGTAGGCTGTATGAACCACCCTGCCTTCATCCACAGCTCTGATAACAGGCTCAAAGAAGTCGACCAAGTTGAGCAGGCATGATTTACCCTTCACAAAACCAAACTGTATGGGATCCGGAGTTTGGAGATTCCCTATATCCTTGTTTATTAGGTCCATGATGACTTGTTCCATAGCTTTGCATATCAGACTCATCAGGCTAATGGGGCGATAGTTCCCAGGGTCTGTAGTCACTCCTCCTTTATGGAGAGGGATGACTGTAGCAGTGCGCAATTTGGCAGGGACAAAGCCTGAGATGAGGCTATGATTGAACAGAGCACACAGGTGAGGTGCCAGTTCACTCTGTAGTTCATGTAGAACACAACCAGGGATTGTCAGGTCAGGAAGCTGTATTTTTGGCCTTGGACAGTGCTTTTTTAACCTGTGCAGCCGTAATACTGGGTGCCTGACAATCTACTGATATTGTGATTGGTCCTTTTGGGGGGGGGGGTAAAGTTGGCACTGAATTTGTCGTCCAGTATACTGGCAATATCTGTTGGCTAGGTATAGGATGTACCATTGTGCAGTAGCTCATAGCAAATCTGGGTATTGCCGTGGAGATTCTTTACATTACTACAGAAAGCCTTGTGGCTGTCTTTACTTTCTGCTGCAATTCTGTTTTCATATCTATCTTTAGAGGATTTGATGCAGGATCTCAATTTTTTGTTGAGGCAGATAAGGGAGTTTTGGCAGCCTTGGAACTTCACCTTATTCCACATCAGTTTCCTCCTTTTGTTGTAGAGTTTGTTTATGGCAGGGGACCACTAGATCGGCTTCCTTCTTCTGGAAGTGTGAGTCTTGGTTCTGCTGGGTATGGCGAGAACCATGCATTTGTGTATGTGTTCGTTTATTGTCTAGCTCACCATTCATTCTTACTTGGATGGGTTTGGAGCCAATCCTCAGCTCCAACTATGCCGAATACACAGCTGGAAGTCTCAAACTTAGCTCGTGGCAAGGTAGGTATCCCATGATGCAGTGGTGCAACTCTCCAGATCTTGTTTGCTGCTAACATTATTAATGAGTAATATATAGGTATGACCCCATGTCAAGGAGAAATAAACAGTCAAAGGAGCTCATGTATAAGAGGAAAGATCACCACCAGATCCTCTAGGAGTCCTTGGACAGGGGAAGGAGGGAGGGGTCTTAAGAATGAATGGCGAGATGGACAACAAACATGGAACTTTATGGTGAGTACATAACTTCTTTATGTTATGTTGTCCTATCTCGCCTTCATTCTTACTTGGATGGGACAGCGATCCTAGCACCTTTTTCCCAGGTGGCTCACGGGAGTACACCTTTGAGCACAGTGGAACCAAAGGAGGCCCTGTCCCTGGAGGCCAAATCCACTTTGTAATGATTGATAAACATATGAGGATTGGCCCACTTAGCTGCAGCACAGATAGTGTCCATAAACATTCTGGCCTGAAAAGCAGAGGATGTAATTAATGCTCTGGTTGAGTGTCTTCTAATTCTTAACAGTAACTTTCTATTATTGGAGGTGTTGATAAAGGTGATACAACTTGAAAGCCAATTTGAAAGGGTGACTAGATACTGGCATAGCCTTTTTTTGCCTCAGAGAAGGAAATGAATAACTGATCAGATTTCCTGAAATATTTAGCTCTATGTAAATAGAATCTGAGCTTCTATGCACGTCCAGTTGGTGGAGTTTATACTTTGCCTTGTTGCTATGATTGGGGAAAAACACCAGGAGCTCAATGGATGGATTGATATTGGATTGAGAGCAAACCTTACGCATCAAGGACGGATTAGTTCTTAGTGATACACTATCCTTATGAAAGATCAGATATGGAGGTCTGATTGATAGTGCTTGCAACTCAAACTCTTCTGGCAGATGTTACAGCTACTACAAAGATGGTCTTCCAGGAAATAAATCCGAGGTCACAAGATGATGAAAGCTCAAATGGTGGCAATGTTAACTGAGATAGGACAAAATTTAAATCCCAAGGAGAAAGTGGTTCTTTAAAAGGAGGTCTCAATAAGGAAGTGCTTTTAAAAATGCTTTACACAACCTGTGTGACATTAAGTTAGGAGAATGGTCACCAATGTGGAAATTCGAAATTGCAGCAGCTGAACTCTAACAGTTGCTACAGCCGAACCTTGCTGGAAGAGTTCTGCAAGACATTCTAAAATGGACTGAACTGGCGCAGAAAAAGGGTCAATGTTTCTAGTTTGCGCCCAGTTAGAAAATCTTTTTCACTTGCCAGTATATAGTTTTCTAGTAGAAACCTTATGAGAGGACATCAATATGTGTTTGACTGCTGGAGTGACATTTTGAAGCCTAACTAAATTGGGAAGTGGAGCAGCCATGCTGTCAAGTTGAGGGTGCGGGGAGAAGAATGAAGTGCTCCTGACGTGTGTCAGAAGATCTGGAACTGGGTCCAGAACCCACAGCTTCTCCTGTAGATGAGGCCAGAGGAAGAGGAACCAAATCTACAGAGGCCAATATGGGGGAATGAAAATCAGCCTGCTTCCCAAGGATTTTGCTTTCTGGATGACTTTGGGTATGAGGGGAAACGGGAGAAAGGCATAACTAAGTCGCAAGGGCCAATCGTGTACAAGTGCGTCTCTCGGTGTCTCCCCCGGATGGGGAATTATGGCAAAGTAGCTGGTGCACTTGGCATTCATGGGAGTGGCAAAAAGATCTCAGTAAGACTGGCTCCATTTCTGGAAAATCTCTTCCGTTACGTTCTGGTTCAGAGACCACTCATGAGCGTTGGGTTACCCCAGGATGTGCATTCCTACTAAAAAGCGTTGGGAAGAAACTGCCCATTGCCAAACTCTCAAAGCCTCTCAACAAAGTGGGTATGATCTGGTTCCTCCTTGTTTGTTTATGTACCATACCACTGACATATTGTCCGACTGTATTGCAATCGTCCTAGTTGAAGGGAGTTTTGGAGTGCTTGCAATGCCAGAAGCACTGCTCTCATCTCTAGAACACTGATATGCAAGTGGACCTTGTGGTCTTGCCATATACCTTGGACTGTCCTTCCCAGATAATGCCCCCCCCATCTGGGAAGAGTCTGTGGTCACTATAGCAACAGGCTGTTGTGGAATAAAGGGTCTCTCGATAGTCACATGGTTGGACCGAGTCCACCACTGTAGATCCTTTTTGCATGACTCAGTTATTCTGATCAGATGGGACATAGGAAGTTCTTGAAGCGATCACTGGGAGAATAGGAGCCATTGAGGGATCCTCATGGGCAGCCTGGCGAGAGGAACTAGAGTTATGGTTGAAGCCATTGTCAACTACCTTTGCCTTTACCTTGTCCTTTGGAAGAAGGTGAAGTATGTGCTGTCTGAGAGCTGAAATTCTGTCAGCTGGAAGACGTGCCATCATAGAAATAGTGTCTAGGTTTGCGCCTATGAAGGTAGTATAGAAGTCAAACAAACAGCAGAGAACCAAACCAGGAAGTAACATAGGATGAGTTGCCGTTAATTAAATTAATTAAATATTAAGTAGTCAGAACCACAGACCAAAGACCGCTGCCTTTATTCGAGCCGTCAAATATTGAGTTTCAGCCGATTTATTGATTTGAATTTTAGGTTAATAAAATCACATAAAATAATTTATGAAAGTAGATCATCAATTTCATTATGCTGCTAAGAAATTTTTTATATATGTAATATGGATTGCATAATTAGTTTCTGTCACTATTAAAATTTTGTTAATAGCTTGTTTAAAATTTGCTTAAAAATGTGGCTTCATGCAAAAAATTTTTAACAAACATAAATGTAAAAAATTCTTATTTTAAGTAGGTATTATTTTTTTGTGTTCTAAGCACAATGCATTCAAAGTTTTGTTTTATGCATTAATGCATATTTTGCAGTTTTATTTGCATTTATCTTGTGTTTTTTATTATTTTTTTATATTTTTTATATATTTTATTTAAAGAAATTGGTGATTTTTTGGATAATATTTCTAAATTTAAAATTTGTTCTTACAAAAAGCTCTATTTATTCTTACTGTGTTTAACATTACTATGAAGGTAGTATGTTGACAGGGCAACAAGGCAGATTTTTGTAAATTGACTGTTATGCCTAGCTGAGCACAGATTTCCAAAGTCACATCCCTAGCCTGTTGGAGTAGATGGTTGGTGGTGACAGGAGCCAGTCATCCAGATACGGAAACACTTGGAATCCAACACGTCTCATGTGAGCTGTTACTACTGCCATGCATTTGGTGAACACTCTGGGGGCTGTAGTGAGACCAAAGGGCAGAGCTCAGAACTGATGATGACTGTCTCCCTGCCGGAAGCGTAAGTAACTCCTTGATGCTCTGTCCAGTTGTATGTGATAGTACGCATCTTGGAAGTCTATTGAGCACATCCAATCATCTTTCCCCTAAGAAGGGAAGTATTGACTGCAGTGTCATCATTCAAAACTTTTGACTTTTTGACAGATTTGTTTAACTTGCTGAGATCCAATATGGGTCTCCAGTCCCCTGTTCTTTATGGCACCAAAAAGAATCTTGAGTAAGTTCCGAATCCTGTTTGGTGTGCGGGGACTTTTTGGATGACTCTTTTGTCCATCAACTTTTGGATTTCTATAGTTGCTTGTTCCCTTAGATTGGGTGGTACATCTGGGATTGTTCTGATCTGTGGGACAGGATGGCAAAAAGGAATGTAATATCCTCTGGATATTATGCTTTGTACCCACTTGCCTTTTGTGATACTTTGCCAGGCTTCTGGATATAAAGATAAACATCCCCCGACCGCCTCCAGAGTAGAGCAGACGGGCCTCCTTTCAGGAGCGCTGATAGGGACCATCCACAAAAGGAATCACCGTCACCCTGTTTTTGCAGACCCCCCCCTGCCTCTAGGATGATGTCTATCACTGTTGCCTCTCCCTCTGCCCCTGAGGAAGAATTCACCTTGTGTGTCTTGGAAAGCTACCTGGGATCTTTTGAACCACATTTTTCCACTCTTCTGACCTTTAGGGTAAGATCTTGAAGGTACTGAAAAATGTACTCCAACGGCAGAGAGAGTTTTCCCTTCCTGCTCACATCTGGTGAGTGTGTCTAACTCACAACACACATGCACTAAAGGAGTGGTGGAAAGTGCAATTCTCCTGGAGACGGATAGCTCCTAAACAATAGACACAAATGACATGTCCGTCTGGAATAGACATTTTCTGGGTACATTTTTGACATTTTTTAAAGCCCGAAGGCTTATGTTCTTTCTCTCTAGTGTCTTTAGACATGTTTGGAAGAAAAAAGGTCCTATAAGAATAATAAACAGCAAATAAACTCATACCACTTCTAGAAATATAAAAACACACTAATTTAAGAAACACAGCACATCTAAGAAAGATAACTAGAACTAGCTTTGCTCTGACTAAAAACGAGCACTAGGACCTCTAACTTAAATGGACCTAGACAGGTATAATAGGAGATAGTGTACACTACTAACCCTCTGAGACGGGTGATTATCTCTCCAATTTAAATGGGGTAATGAACTAACCAGCTAAGAGACAAGAAAAAACACACAACACTACAGGTATTTTTTTTTAAGCACCACTACAGTAAATAACTACAGGATACAAGTACAGGCCTGTGAAAAAACGAAGGCCAAGCAAAAGCACACAACAGCAGAAAAAGGAGATAAACTAAGCTACACACTAAAGCTAAATTTTCACAGCACACAGTCTAATTAGTTTAAGCTAATAAAATGCAAAAGACAAAAAAACGGACAAGAAGAGCACAATGAGATCTAGAGAGTTGCACCACTGCATCATGGGATACCTACCTTGCCACGAGCCAAGTCCGAGACTTCCAGCTATGTATCAGAGTCGGAGCCGAGGATTGGCTTCAAACCCATCCAAGAAAGAATGAAGGCAAGATAAGACAACATAACATCTAAACTTTGCAGAAAACAGTAATTTAAAACACACTGCTAAAACTAACAAGAATGTCTTGTGATGGTTCCAAAAACAGTAATATCTAGGAATTAGAAGTTATGTCCTTACCATAACGTTCCATGTGGAGTGTTCATCTCGCCTTTGTTCTTACACCTGGGTTCGGAGCCGATCCTCGGCTTCGTGTCGGCCGCTTTGCAAGTTCTGCATCGAGAAGAAGCTCGAGACCAACCTAACTCCCACAATCCCCCTCTGCCTTTACCTCAGATCTAGTTTGCAAGCAAACCAGAAGTCAGAGAGAGAAACACATTCATGCCAAAACAACATAACTGGAAGAACACCTATACATATATATATACATATATATACATATATACACAACAACTGCGTAATGCAGAAGCAGAATAAACCAAACCAGGCACCAAACTGTACGTTCTTCCTGAGGGTGGGAGGGTGGGAATGTAAGAACAAAGGCGAGATGAACACTCCACATGGAACGTTATGGTAAGGACATAACTTCTAAATGTGAGAGTGTTCGATCTCGCCGTTTGTTCTTACACCTGGGTAGCGTCCCTAGCTCCATGTTCCTGAGGAACTCATGGGAGAACGTTCTTGAGCACAGTGGAACCAAAGGTTGCCCTGTCCCTAGAAACCCTGTCTACCTTGTAATGAGAAATGAATGTATGTGGTTTAGACCAAGTGGCAGCTGCACAAATAGTGTCTAATGGTAAGCAAGCTGCATGAGCCAGGGATGTAGATACTGATCTTGTAGAGTGCCCCTTGGGTTTGACAGGTAAAGTTTGTTCCGAAGTAGCATAAACAAATATAATGTAATCAGTTAGCCATTTGGAAAGGGTTCGTTTAGTAACTGCTACACCTTTCCTGCTGTCTGCAAAGGCTACAAAAAGTTGATCAGATTTCCTGTGATCCTTTGTTCTATCCAGGTAAAATCTAAGTTGTCTATGAACATCCAACTTGTGTAACATATACTCCAACTTACTGGAGTGGTTTTTAAAAAAGGTAGGGAGCTCAATGGATTGATTAATGTTATTAACGGAGCAAACTTTGGGGAGAAAGGACGGATTAGTGCGAAGAGATACTCTGTCAGAGTGAAAGATCAGATAAGGGTGTTTAATAGAAAGAGCCTGAAGCTCTGACACCCGCCTAGCCGATGTAATGGCCACCAAAAAGAGGGTCTTCCACAACAAATACTTCAATGGACAAAAGGAGGCTGGTTCAAACGGGGGTAACATCAATTTAGATAATAAAAGGTTCAGATTCCAAGGAGATGTAGGAGTTCTAACTGGTGGTCTAAGATGGAAAGATCCTTTCAGAAAGGCCTTACAAAGTCTGTGAGCCATAATGGGGGCCCCACATTCTTCCACATGAAAGTTGGAAATGGCAGCCAATTGCACTCTTAAAGTGGCAGGAGAAGCTCCTTGGTGGAACAATTCGGTTAAAAACTCCAAGATCTTGTTTAAAGGAGCCATAACAGGGTCCAAATGCTGTGTATTTGCCCAGAAAACAAAGCGCTTCCATTTACTAGTGTAAGTCTTTGTAGTGGAAGCTTTATGAGAAGCCACTAGTATATTCTGAACTGCAGGTGAAAGAAGATCAGACCTGGCTAAGTAGGGAAGTGGAGCAGCCAAGCTGCTAGTTGGAGTGACAGAAGCGAGGGGTGGGGAGCCCCTGACGAGTGGGTCAGTAGATCTGGCTCCGGGTCCAGGATCCAGGGTCCCCGAATGCGGTGTGCCAGAAGAAAGGGAAACCAGATTTGACGAGGCCAGAATGGGGCAATGAGGATAATCGTCCTTTGCAGGTTGTTGGCTTTCTGCAGAAACTTTGCAATCAGGGGAAAGGGAGGAAAAGCGTACAGGAGACCCGGGGGCCAATCGTGAACCAGCACGTCCCTGGGGACTTCCCCTGGAGGGGGTAATAGGGCAAAGTGGCTCCTGCATTTGGCGTTCATTGGAGATGCAAAAAGATCGCAGGAAGGCTGGCCCCACTTGCGAAAAATCTTCTTCGCAACTGACTGTTTGAGGGACCACTCGTGAGGCAACAGGATTGCTCTGCTGAACCTGTCGGCTATGACGTTGGATGACCCCGGGATGTGCGTTGCAATCAGAAAGCGACCCGTGGACTCCGCCCATTGCCAGATTCTCATGGCCTCTCTGCATAGCTGATAAGACTTGGTTCCCCCTTGTTTGTTTATGTACCAGACTACGGACATGTTGTCCGTCTGAACTGCAATAGTCCCTAGAGGAAGAAGGGGAGCAAAGTGTTGCAACGCTAGAAACACTGCCCTCAACTCTAGAACATTAATGTGCAGATTGTACTCTAAATTGGTCCATTCGCCTTGGACTGTCTGTCCCTGAAAGATGCCCCCCACCCTATCAGGGAAGCGTCCGTGGTCACCGTAGCTGTCGGCGTGGGTAGCACAAATGGTCTTCCGCTGGAAAGGTTGCAAGTCTGGAGACACCAGGCTAGGTGTGATTTGCATGTGTTTGTGATAAGAATTTCGTGTGTCAGAGGTAGCTGTTGGAACGACCATTGTGCAAACAGTAGCCATTGTAGAACTCTCATGTGCAGTCTTCCCAATGGTATCGCAATGAGAGAAGCTGCCATGAGACCCAAAACCTTCAGAACCAGTTTTGCTGGGGATTTTCTGGATGACAGAAGAAGAGATATGTGGCTTTGTAGTGAGGCTATCCTTTCTGGAGGAAGTCTTAGAATTAAATGATGCGTATCCAATTCTGCTCCTATGAATGAGATATGCTGTGATGGCTGTAGTGAAGATTTTTCGAAATTTACGGAAATTCGATGAACACAAAGCTGTAGTGTGTAATCCCTGGCCTGAATCAGTTGACGCTGGGTGGTGGCAGAAAGGAGCCAGTCGTCCAGATACGGAAACACCTGGAATCCCAGGCGTCTCAGGTGAGACGCCACCACTGCCATGCATTTGGTGAAAACCCTGGGGGCTGAGGTCAGACCAAAGGGCAGGGCTCGAAACTGAAAGTGGCTGGCTCCCAGCCGGAAGCGCAAGTGATCCCTGGATGCCCTGGCCATTTTGATGTGGTAGTATGCATCCTTCAGATCTATTGAGCACATCCAGTCGTCCTTCTGTAAAAATGGAAGGATCGATTGAAGCGTGACCATTCGGAACTTTTCTTTCTTGACGAAGGTATTGAGGTTGCTTAGGTCCAGAATTGGCCTCCAGTCCCCTGTCTTCTTTGGAACTAAAAAGAACCTTGAGTAAGTTCCGAATCCTCTTTGGTCCGCTGGGACTGGTTGGATGACTCTTTTTTCTAGCAGCTTTGAAATTTCTATAGCTGCAGGGTCTCGCAGATGGGGCGGCACATCTGGGAGTCTTCTCTTCGGAATTGGGGGCAATAGGAAGGGTATTCTGTAGCCTCTGGTAACAACGCTTTTTACCCAGTTGTCTGATGTAAGATTTTGCCAGGCCTGAGGGTATAAAGCTAAGCGACCCCCCGACTGCCTCCAGAGCAGGACAGTCGGGCCTCCTCTCAGGAGTGCTGGAAAGGTTTTCCAGGGGGTGTAGCCCTGTCACCTTGGTTTTGCGGACCCCCTCTGCCGCCAGGGCGGCGGCTTCCACCTCTGCCCCCTCCTCTGCCTCTAGAGGGGGCATCACCCTGTGTGCCTGGGAAAGATCCTTGGGGTTTTCGAAACCACATTTTTCCACCACGTTGCCCTTTGGGGTACGGTCTGGATGGGGTGGAAAAACGGACTCTGACAGCAGACAGTCTTTCCCTCCTGCTCACACCAGGTAAGGGTCTCCTTTACTTTGGGGCCAAAGAGAGTGGCACCATCAAATGGGGCGTTAATAAAGGAAGACTTGAAGGCTTCCGCAAATGAACATAAGCGCATCCAGGATTATCTACGAAGAGCAATCGCTGAAGCTGCTGCCCTACTCGATCCTTCGGCTGCGTATGAGATCAGCCTCATGGACGAGTTTACAATGGATGTAAGGGTATTGAGATGTGCTGTAACTTTTTCTGAAATAGCAGCATCTGTAGTACCCTGGAGGGTATCTCCCAACTCTTTGATTAGATCCCTCTGTAGCCGTGTGAAGTGGGTCAAATAGTTCAGGGATCGCATAGAAAAAGCCGCTGAACTAAAAATGCGCTTCCCATACCTGTCCATAGTCCTAGAATCTCTGTTAGGCGGATGGAGAGATGAGGAAGATTCAGACATCTCCTTTTTCGTGGCCGCTGCCACCACCATAGCGTCCACTGGCACTCCTTTGTCAGATAAGCCTTATCCTGAGGGGCAGTAATATATTTGTTAGGCTTTCTAGGACTGGCTCCACGTGTCAGGCGTCTCCCACGCCTTCGAGCAATCAGCTCCATCAACTCATCAAGGGCGGAGTGACCCAGGAGGAGGAAGGGCGAGCACCGAATGCCTTCAGCAAAACTGACTCATCCTCAGAAGGGGGGAGGGCTTGCCAATCACCTCTCTGCTTTAGGATCTCCAGGATGTCAGAAAAAGAGACATCCTCTGAGGGTGACTTTGGGGACCCTTCTGACTCATCTAAGTCAGTGTCCGATGTCAATGATTCTTGTGGAGAATCTAAGTGTCTCCTCTTACACAATCTTTTCCTCTGAACTTCTTCGGTGGGAGCATCCGAAGAAGCCTCCGAGGAAGAGGGGGCACCCTCCAGGGGTGGCTGAGACACAGGTGCTCGACGCTTAGATGTAGCTGTGGGTGCAGAGGAGGATAACGGTCCTTTATGGGGAGGAGAAGCTGTTTCTGCTGATGTGGTTGTCTGGGTAGACAACACCTTCCTCATGAGGTCGAAGGCCCCCGGGTCCCGAGTCGAGGTATCTCCCGGTTCCGAGGAAATGGGAAGAATCCCCGAGACAGGCACCGAAGGCATCGACCCTGAGGACGGAGCCGAGTCGATCCGAGCCGAGGCCCCGAGAGGGAGCGTCGGAACCAAAACATAGGTCCGACTCTCAGTCCCGGAACCAAGGATGGATCTTCGGCTCCGAGACTCCGGTACCGGATCCGACGGAGTCGAGGTGAACAGAGCCGACCGAGAGAAAGACGGTTCTGGCACCGAGGGCTCCACAATCAGTAGATCAGCCTCTTCCGGCTCCGAAGACTGGATAGGTTTCGGAGGAGGAACAGATGGAGTTAAGGGAAGGCCTTCGAGTCTCGACACCAACTGGGAGGAGACAGAGATGAGCTTGGATAAGGCCGTATTCTCCATTAATTTCTGCACCATGTGGTCTACATCGGTGTCGGAGAGGGGTCTGGAAGAGGGCATCGAAGGAATCGAAGACGGAGCCGACCTCAACAGTGTCGGGGGAGGGAGCTCCGTCACCGGTTCCAAGACTCGAGGCTCGGAAACTGACAATAGTTCAACACTCGGCCCCGAAGTCTGTGGAACCGGTGATCGAACTTTAACTGAAGAGCTCGGAGCCGATGACCTGGGCTCCGACGTCTTCGATTCCTTCGAGGATTTGGATGCCTGGTCTGATGCATCCAGCGCCTCTTGAAAGGTAGGTTTTAAAAGACCCCTATCCATAAGTTTCCTGCGCCTATCTGTCATGACCCTTCCACTGAAAGAATGACAAATTGAACAGTCTTCTTGCAGATGGAGAGGGCCAAGACAGTAGACGCAGGAACTATGATTATCAGTCACTGACATCTTTTGCCCACATTGGCAACGTTTAAAGCCAGACTTCGCTTTCTCAGACATGTCACAATCTTAGTTATAGCTAACAAGGAAAAGTTAGTAAAAAGTCAAGTCCAGTAGTTATGTCTAATCTAGAAACTTTAGTCAAATCCAGTAAAAAAGCCAATCCAGTAGTCAATCCAGTAAAAGGGTGGGGTTAGGCCCCAAGGGAAAACTCTAATAAAGTATAAAGAACTTTATATGGAACCGAGAATTCCTCGAAACACTATAAGCACACACACACAGTCACTTAGATAATATTTTAGAAAGAAATTCTTAAGAAATATAAGAAAAAAATAAATCTTAGCTTAAGGTTGCTCGAGCTCATCAAACTGATGCGAATGCTGCAGTGGCAAACTAGATCTGAGGTAAAGGCAGAGGGGGATTGTGGGAGTTAGGTTGGTCTCGAGCTTCTTCTCGATGCAGAGCTTGCAAAGCGGCCGACACGAAGCCGAGGATCGGCTCCAAACCCAGGTGTAAGAACAAACGGCGAGATCGAACACTCTCACATTATTTATTTTCCACAAAAGTGCTGTTTTTCCCAGAAAGGAACTTTTTATGTCCAGCTATGGAGAAACACTAGCCAACCATCAATCCTCAAAAGTCTACAAGAGGAACACTTTTTTGTGGCAAAAAAGCTCTTAAGGGCATGGAGTCCAGATGCCTGTTTTTTTTCCTGCTCTATTCAATCTTACAATGGTATGGGCATGTGGAAGCTGCCCTTAAGCTTTGGAAGCTGGTCAGCTGGTATATCCTGGGCAGAATATAACCCATACAGCTTGGGCTACTACATCAGTGCTCTTAATGACAAACCCATCCATAACCCGTTTTTCCCATTTTGCACATGGGGTCAGGGTGTCACTTTAACAGTGACTATCATCTTGAGCTAAAGTTTACACCATGAGGTGACTAGCACTGCCTCGGTAGTTCTTCCACACTACACACTTGCACACACACTTTCACCTATGGCCAATTTAGAATGTCCAATCCACCTACTGCATCTCCAGTCAAGAAAATATTTATTTAGTGCTTTTGTTCAAATACTTCAAAATAAAATGACAAAATATCAACCAACCTTATATACTGTTCTACACAAACAATTAAACTGAACAATCAAACAATTAAAATCTAAAAACTTCATCAAAGCAACATTACACAATATAACATATATACTTATAAAAACAACAATACAAATGCTATCACTGCTTCCAGGATGCTAAACTGCTTGTAGCCTAAGCTGCCAAAAAGTTTCTCTCCTTAAAAGCAATTTTTTATCACCACCACCCTTTACATCCCTAGGGACCAAGTCTAACACAAAAAAATTAAACTGTTTGAAATCTACACATACAGTAGAATGTTTATAAGGAGCATTGTTGATTTCACAGTGTTTAATTCTATACAGATGTTTCCTTCTCACTTTTAATCTTCTTGTAGACATACCTATATAAAAAGACTGGCGGCTACAATAGATTATATAAATAAATAATACCAGAGGAATCACAATTAAAATTACTTTACTTATAATGTGCTTATTAATGTCAGACAAAAATACTAAATAATCCTGTAAAATAAAGGAGCACATATTAAAAAAAACACATTTACACATGCCAGGATTTTTGTCAGTCTTAGCAGTCAAGTCTATAGTGGTGTCTGTTTCTATGTATTGTTTTATAGATTTAAACTTCTTAACTACAAACCCAGGTTCATTACCTACTATCCAATCAGCCTTAAAAATGTTCCAGTTCTGAAAAAGAACAGGTCTAATACTTGAATCATCCACAGTCATGTGCAAACAAACTATTTGCATAACCTTTCTCTGTCTTAATATTAGAAACAGACGGTGCAGTGGTACAGCGGTAGTGTTGCCTCACACCAAGAGGTTTTCCAGTTCAATTCTTGGCTGGAGTGCTTTCTGTACAAAGTCTGCATGTCTTCCCTGTGTTTGTGTGGGTTTCCCGGTTTCCTTCCACGTTACAAAGACATGCTTCTGAAACATTTCTCCCCGGGTCTCTGAAAATTAGCTTTGTTCCAAGTCAGACTTTCCCAGTTAAATGTTAAAATAAAATAAACCGTGGAACTAGCACTCCTATTCTCATTAGGCTGGCATGCCAATAGACAATATAGGTAGAAAGTTGTCATTCCTTTTTACTACAATTTCACCTGCAGCAGCCTTAATAACATTATAAGTATAACCCCTGTCCATAAAAATACTATTATTTCATGAACTGCATCCAAAAAATCTCCTGATTAGTAGTCAGCCTCGAGGCTCTGATCATATGCTCCCCCTAGGTATATTTGTCTTCATGTATGGTGGTGCGCAATAGAAAAGTGCAAATAGTTAACAAAACATTCCTTCCTATAAATATTACTAAAAAATGTCTCATTACTTTTGCTCTGTTGTACGGCAACATCCAAAAAATGTACATCAGTGCCTGAACAGCCTATGTTAAAGTGTAAAAACTCAGTAGTATCATGAATATTTGAAACACAGGCAGTAATATCATCTAACTTAGCAACAGTAGTAAAAACAAATAATCCACAAATCTATAATATTTAATTACATGTGCTTTAAAGAAAGGCACATTATACAAATATTTGGTCTCCCACCATCCCATGACAATATTGGAGAAGGAGGAGCCCACTATCGCCCCCATCGCAACCTCTCTTTTTTGGTGGTAAATCTGATCATTAAACAAGAAATTTTAAAACATAACTTCTGTAAGTTCATAAATTGTACTTGTATCACTAATATGGGAGTGAAATTTCACAAGGTACAGTCTAAAAAAATCAACATCTTCTACCCATGGTATGCTAGTTTATAAAGACTTCACATCCAAGATGAACATATTAATGACCACTTTGTCAATATTTAACCTGTGCAAACCAGCCAAAAGTAACATGAGTCTCTTGTATAACTATTTAATTTCTGGACACGAGGATTTAAAAAATAATCAAAGAAGGCAGAGATGTGTTCAGTGACACTGTCTTTAGCAAACACAACAGGCCTAAAAAGCAAAGGGTATGTCTCACTGTGAAGTTTAGGAATCCCATACAAAACAGCCAGCCTGGGATGTTCAACAAATAAGAAATTAAATACTTCACAAGCGATAGAACAATTGCCAAGTAAAGCCATACTACGTACGAATATCTTTCTTTAACAAAATACAGAGTAACCTTCTCACATTACTGAACGTTAGTCAACATTTTTTCAATCTCAGTAACATAATTAGACCGATACATTACAGTAATATAATTAGACCGATACATTACGAGGCTGCTACCCTTGTCCAGTGGCGGCTGGTGACTTCAAATCAAAGGGGGGCTGCAGGAGACAGCTGAATGGGTGGGGTCAATAGGAAGGGGTGTGGCCAGTTAGAAAAGGGAGGAGCTATGCTCAAAAACCACAAAAACTAACTAAATACACTGCCCTGGGTGCCAAACCGTCATTATGAGAGTCCAATCAAGAAAAATAAAGTGTAAAAGAATAAAAATATTTCAATGCATTGGCTGCATGACAGCTTACTTAATATCTAGATGGAAACAAAAAGGTTGTGAGGCATGAAAAAATAAATTACTTTTTAAATACATTAATTGAATGGCAGTCAAAATCAAGTACAAGAAAAACAAGCAGCACTCAATTCAAACCACTTCTTGCACTGCACTTCTAATTATAATTTATATTCAGCTTTATTAAAGTACCAAGTAACATGCTGAGAGTTGAAATCTCTGATGCCCCCACTTGTAAAAATGTTTCTTATCTAAAAAAAGACCTGCTGCCTGACAACTATCTACTTGTTTCATGGAAAAAACATGATCAAAGTAAAAAATGAAAAGCAAACAAGAAATAAGCTCAAGATACATTGCTTAAAAGGATTACTGTACAGGTTATGGACCACACGATTGGCATTCTGTTTAGTTTACAGGTAAAGCCTGCAGAGATGACTGGAAGTCTCCAAGTGTAATGAGCTTCTTAAAATAATGTAATCCTGTCCTTTATTACAAATACTGTCATATGCATTTCAATACCCAAGGCTTATACATTATCTAGTTAAGTATTCTCTACATGGCAACAGAAAGGCTTTCAATGTTGGCAATTCTTTATATATATATGCTTATTAAAGCTTACTTGCATCTTATGATCTCAGCCAAACTTACCTGATGGTCATTAAAGTATTGCTACTTAAACACAGAGCAACAGGCACTTTGAGTAATAAGCATAAATCAACAGTACAAAAAATATGACAGAAACCAGACCATTCTGCAAAAATCAAGGACAGATGAAAAGCCACTCTAGTACTTGTGTCTACCTTGGATGGGGGGGTACTCTGCACATTTACACTGCATAACTACTCCTTGCCTTGCTTCGACACATCCAGAGTCACTACATGGGGGAGTAGGGTGCAACACGTATGTCATAATTTGAAATGTCTCTGGCTGACTGTGATGGCCCTGACACATTTGTCATACCTCTCAACCTCAGAGCAAGAAATCTGGACAAAGCCATACAAAGAAGTGGGACAAAGGCCCAAAAATAAGAAAAAGTTTTAAATATTGCTCTTATAAACTTAGAAAGATAATAGAATAAGTCTTGCATTAGTATGAATTTTCTGAATGGTATGAAATCTGAAACTCAAATGTCTGTCATTATTTTCTAACTTCAGTCTTTAAGGATTTGTCACTAATTTGCCAAAAAAAAACCCCACAATTTTATGAAAAATGGACCAAAAATGTGATGCAAAAATATAAAATAGCCACACAATACAGCTGGGAACCTGTCAAAGAAGGGACACTTTAATATTAGTACTGCTAACTTGAGCAGCTGACAAAATAAAAGAATCTACATGCATTTCTGGAATAAAGTAATCTATAACTCTGATTATTACAGTTATTTCTTAATTGTAAATCCTCCATGTTTTCTTCCAAAATTGCTATTTTGCAGAGGGATTATTTGGGGGAAGAGCAACATTTTGAGCCAAAATCAGGGACAGTTGAGAGGTTTGGCTATGCCTAATTCTATAAAGCAATTTATTTGCATGTACCTCTCAACCTGTTAATGCAATAAATCTGGACAAGGCCAAATATATTGGGGGAACATATAATTAGTACTATATATTGCTCTTGTATAAACTGAGACAGTTGATAGAACAACAGGTCTTACTTTAGCATGCATTTTTCTGAAGGTTATGAAGTCTGAAACTAGTGTGTCATTATTTAGTGACTTAATTCCTAAATGATTTGCCAGAAAACCACAAATTGTATGAGGAACAAACCAAAAATAAGAAGCAAAAATCTATTCATTCTTTGAAAATCTGGACAGTTGGGAGGTATGGTTCAGCTGGGGCTGTCTAAGTTTGCCGCCCTTCCCCCTCACAAAATCATGGTCGAATGGAGCCTCCCCCTGCAGCCATTCCAATGATCCATTACTTGGCTATTTCACTCCATTTACCATAAACACTAATGTGCAAACAGATTTACTTCTATGATGATTTGGACTTCATTTGAAAGTTTTATTTTGCATTTTACAGCACAAACACTAAGACATCTGCTAAACAAACTTAGCATTAAAACTTCTCTGCCCTTGAAACTCACATTCATTGAAACAGCATTGAAACCCACATTCAAAGAAAATACATTTTACCAGTGGCAGATAAAGATTAATTCTGGGCTGTTTTCAAATCCATAGGCCCCTTGCATATGAAACATACATGTGCTCTTTGATCTTCTTCTTCTTTCGGCTTTTCCCGGTTAGGGGTCGCCACAGCGGATCACCTTGTCCGCACATTGAATGGCAGTGGAGTTTTATGGTGTCGAGTTGCCAGCCCGGCGCCCAACCTTCCACAGAAGGCACACTCACACACACACCTAGGGCCAATTTTAGAGTGTCCAATCCACCTGCAGCATGTCTTTGGGATGTGGGAGGAAACCGGAGCACCCGGAGGAAACCCACGCGACCACAGGGAGGACATGCAGACTCCGCACAGAAGGCACCCCAGCCGAGGATCGAACCGGAGAACCTCTTGCTGTGAGGCAGCAATGCTAACCACTGCACCACTGTGGCCGCCCGCATGTGCTCTTTGATACACCTTCCTATTGTTTTGAACATTTTTCCAGTAAACTATGAAACAAAACGCATGCACCAATAATTACAAAACTGCCCAATTCAGAACATCTTTCCAGTAAACAATGAAACAAAATGCATGCACCCATAATCACAAAACTACCCAGTTCAGAACATTTCCATCATAAAAGTCTACTCAAACTTCTACAGTCCACCATTATCAGTAAATATGCACAATTCTACAGTCCACCATTATCATAAATATGCACAATTCTACAGTCCACCATTATCAGTAAATATACACAATTCTACAGTCCATTATCAGTAAAATATGCACAATCTCTGAACAAGTAAAAAAGTCATCTGAATAATTTCACATTAAATAAATCTTTTTTATTTATTATTTATTATTATTTATTTCAGTTTGATTACTGGGGAAGTCCACTGGGCCAGAATGTGCCCATTTTCAGTGGAGGCCCGGGGAGAAAAGCTCCATAAGAAACACAATTACAGGTTACAAAAAATGCCAATGCAAAGATAAAATACATATATGAATTCATACAAAACAGGTATATAGTAAGAGAATAAATTGTCATTATACATGCAATGAGACAAAGGTAGCAGGTATTTACATTCAGAGCAATAAGAATCAATTGTCACGAAATAGGCATCAGTGATTACTTGATAATTGTGTTTTATACATGCTAGGAGTCGAGAGAGAAATTGAATGATCTGAAGGTGATGGATTAGGTTTGTATTAGGTAAATAGAAAAGGAGAAGATGTAATGAAGTGTGGAGCAGGAGTTTAGTAGGCTCTATGGGGAAATGTATATGTATTTATGTAGGGTGAAAGCAGGAGCATTTAGGTTTGGAAGATAGAAATGAGAAAAGTTGGGTCTTGAAGGATTCGGGGTCAGGTATCGTCCTAAGTGAGGGAGGAAGAGAGTTCCATTTTTTGCCTACAGTGAAAGACAGAAGGATTTGGCCTGCAGGGCGTTTGGGTTTATGAATAGAGATTAAATTTTGGTGTTCAGATCTCAGAGATTTGGTTGGGATGCAAGGGGGAAGGATGTTTGTTAGTGCTGGGCACTTATTTGGAAAGAATATTAATTTGTGAGCGGTGGTAAGTTGGAGGTAGTCTAGGTAGTTAGGGAGTTCCAGCCAGTTCAATGATTATAGGGTGAGGCAGTGGTGAGTAGAGGTTTTGGATTTGGTTGTGAATTTGGAGATTTTATTATAGCAAGTTTAAAGTTTAGAGGTGATGGAAGAAGACAGGTTAGTTAGAAGAGGGGCTCCATATAGTAAGGAAGGAAGGAGGAAGGTAGTTGCTATAGTATGCCTGGAGGGGTTGGAGAGAAAGCGGTTATTCCTGTAGAGTATACCAAGTTTTTGGTGGGTTTTCTTGATGTTTTGTTGTACGTGGATATCAAATTTAAGGTATTCATCTATGGTGATACCAAGGAGTTTTGCAGAAGGAACCACTTCTATGGCAGTGTTGCTTTGGCTAAGGACTTTGAAAGCGTTTTTCTCGAAGGAGTAGGCCCTGGTGGGAGGGAAGAGAAGTATTTTAGATTTATTAGATTTGAGAGGGATGGTTGCAGTGCATCCAGTTCTCGGTAGTGGAAAAAGCTATTTGTGTTTTTATAATTAGTTCTGGCAGGTTGGCAGCGGCACAAACTAAGGTGGAGTCATCGGCGTACTGGATAACTGTTGTGTCAGGGATGACAGTGTGAAGGTTGTTTATGAAGATGTTGAAGAGCATGGGTCCAAGGATGGATCCCTGGGGAACACCGGTGGGTGTGGGCAGGAAGGAGGAGGTAGAGTTATTCCATCTGACAGCTTGCAATCTGTCAGATAGGTAGCTGGAGAACCAGGAGAGGGTTTCAGGGAAGAGTTGAAGGTTGGAGAGATGGAAGAGAAGGTGTTTGTGGGAGATAGTGTCGAAGGCTTTAGAAAGATCAAGTAGTACTGAGGATACTAGTAATCCGGAGTCTCGGGCCCGATTTACTGTTTCTAAAAAGGATAGTAAGGCGGTAATGGTGCTGTGGCCAGGGCGGAAACCATGCTGGGTGGGAGTTATGAGGTCATTTTGGGTTAAAAAAGGCATAAGTTGGTGGTGGACACAAATCTGTAACTAATGAAGAGGTTGCTGCTAGCAAACACCTTTATATTTCATGGTTTCATCGAAAAATAAAGTGTCTGATGCCCCTGAGGAATAAAATGCCTATATTACATTAAAAATGATAAGCTAGTAATATTGCAATAGGAAATGGATGGCAAACTGATAACAGGCTCATAGTTAGTATCTTAACTTTTTCAGTACAGCAGCATTCACCCCTTGTGGGAGTAGAACCAATAACCTTCTGCATCAAAAGCAAGTAACACAACCTGTTGTGCTATTAACAATGCAAGCTGACTTAGCATAAGCAGCACTAAACTTCTCTTCCCCTGCAGCTCTCAGCTCCCTGTAAAATCTACTCAATACTCAACTGCATCTCAACTTTGTAGCACAAGAAATCTGGAAAAAGCCAAATTTATTGGGGGGTGGTCAAAAGCCCAAAAAACAGGGACACATTAAACATTGCTTGTATAATCTTGGAAAGTTGCTAGAATAAAATGCTGTGTTACCACCATACATTTTACTGCAAAGGTCCCTGTGCAAAAGAGTCAGAGCAACATACCACTATGCCAAACCAGCTGCTTTGTGAAAGAAAAATGCTGTGCTACCACCATACATTTTACTACCAATGTCCCTGTGCAAAACAGTCAGAGCAACATACCACTATGCTAAATCACCTGCTTTGTGAAAGAAAAATGCTGTGTTACCACCATACATTTTACTGCCAAGGTCCCCATGCAAAACAGTCAGAGCAACATATCACTACGCCAAATCAACTGTTTTGTGAAAGAGCGGAAGACTGAAACTTAAATGGCTATCATTTAATGAATTCAGTTCTCACCATAGCTGTGAACCTCTTAGCATAAAACACCTTGACAAACCCAGTAATGAGGGAATACAGCCCTCAAACATATTCAGTGAATTCAGTTCTTGCCATAGCTGTCAACCTTAGCACAAAAAACCTGGACAAAGCCAATAATGGGGTAATACAGTCCCAAAAATAAGGACAAATTCCAAATATTCATCTTATAAACTTAGGTTGTGTTACTATGTATTTTCTGAAGAATATGAAGTCTGAAATTCAAATGCCTGTCAATTTTACTTCTGACGGAACAAAAACAATTTTCAGCAGAGGCCCAGGGAGAAATACTGCAGACACGTCTTTGTAAAATGGCAGGACACCAAAGCAAATCCACACAAACACAGGGATAAGATGCAGACTTCACACAGAAGGCACCCCAGCCAAGAATCAAACCAGAAAACCTATAGCTGTGAGGCAACAATGCTACCACTGCACTATCAAATATGTAAGGAATTAAACATTCAGAAACCTGAAGTCTGAAATTCAAATGCCTGTCAATTTTATTTAACAAAAAAACAATTGTCAGCAGAGGCCCAGGAAGAAATCATGCAGACATGTCTTTGTAACATGGGAGGACACAAAATCAAACCCACACAAACACAGGGAGAAGATGCAGACCCCACAAAGAAGGCACCTCAGCCAAGAATCAAACCTGAGAACCTGCAGCTGTGAGGCAACAATGCTACCACTGCACCATCAAATATCAAGCATTGCAACATTTAGAATCCACAGATATTATGAGGAACAGAAAAGATCAAATATGAGGCAAAAATCTGCAATTTTTTTACAAATGGTGGTGGGTACGGAATTCAGGTCTTTAACACCTGCATACAAGGTACAGGGTTCAAGCCTGAGGTATTCTCTACCACACCACCATGTGTCTAGCTACCAGTATATAGCAACTGGGGCATTTTCTCACACACACTCTCACACACACACACACACACACACACACACACACACCCTTACCTGTCGTAGGCCGAGCTCGTAGCTACAAGCAAGCAAATAAATCCCTCTTAAATCCACTGTAGCTGCAAACACATAAATCCACACAAGACCCCGCCCGTCCAGCTCCAAATTGTGAGATCTTCCCGACGAGACTGCAGCAAACTCCAGACTGCTGACATTGCAGTCCGACTCCGATGAGGTTTCCCAGCGAGTTTCCAGGACAATCTATCGCAGTTGTACTGCATAGACTTCTGGGATCTTGCTCTAACATGTTTCCCAGTCCGGACTGCTGCTGAAACAGTCTGCGCATGCTCCAGACTGTCCCAGCAGCAGTCCGGACTAGTGCGCATGCGCGAAGTCCGTGAATTTTTAATTTTTTTTCTTTCTTTTATTTTCTTTTATTTTCTAATTTCTTTATGTTTTACAGCTGGGGGGGGGGGGGGCTGCAGTCCGGCAGTCCAATAGCATGGGCCACCCCTGCCCTTGTCAGCTTTGTCACCTCACAGCAAGAGGTTCTCCATTTCAATTCTCAGCTGGATTGCCTTCTGTACGGAGTCTGCATGTCCTTCCTGTGGTCGAATGTCTTTTAAAGACATGCAGTAGCTCTGTGTGTGTGTGTGTGTGTGTGTGTGTGTGTGTGTGTGTGTGTGTGTGTGTGTGTGTGTGTCTTCTGTGAAGGTTGGGGCCAGGCAGGCAACTCAACACCGTAAAAACTCCACTGCCAATCAATCTGTGGACCCTAACAGGAGAAGCCGAAAGATTTATCCACAAAAATGACTTTGAAACATGCATAAAATATCCTTCTCACATAAATCATAAAATAACCCCAGCAAAGCCGGTAGTAGGGAATTAAATGTGGCCTTCTTTTTAAAAGGACAAAACAATCAGCACAGTCATGAAAAAAACAAGACAAACAACTTCCTGCAAAATAACTTCAAGTCTACTACTGTTTCACTTATTTGCTTTACATGAAGAAACAAAAGACAAACCTTTCTTAAGAACTGCAATTTGTTCAATATTAAACTGCTCCGGAGTAAATTATAAATATCAGCTAACATAGTATTTACCTTTTTTCCATTTGTTTACCAGGAATGGGCCACAGTGAGCCCATTTTTAGTGGAGGCACATGGAGAAAAGCTCCACACTAAAATACACGATACATGCAATATACAACATACAATACATTCAATACAACAGATCAACATGATCAGTACATACGTTGCAGATGATAATAGAATGAGCACAGAGAAAATCCGAGTACAAAGATAAATTATAATATGGAGGATAAAGTGGTTACACAACTAGAATGACACTTGGGTTCTTGCCACATAGACTGAAAAATTAACACTTATAAAGGCTTAGGCTTAAGCTTAAGTGTAGGTGAGCAAATATAGCAGATAGCACCCGCACTGTTGTTAAATAAGTGTTTTGAGATATAGAGAGCACAATATCCAGAAAATAACACAGAAGTTGCAGAAACACTTGTCTTCAATTGCTCCTGTTACAAGGTCTCTTCCTGCCTCTGTTGGCACACATCCCTCTGTTCTTTGAGCTTATCCTATTGGGTGACCAAAAATCCGAAGAATCCTGACGACTGGATAACCTGCCTGCTAATCTTTCTGATCTCCTAGGCCCTTCTTGAGAAAAAGAAGGAACTGCACTGGTTTGTTCCACATGGGAATGCTCAATACTGCCAGTGTTCTCATTAGAAGAAGAATTAAAATCAGTGACATTAGAAGAAACAGTGGCTGAATGACTTATTGCAGCTACTGGAAATGCTACACCAAATCTCTGCTAAGCTGCTGCTTCTTTCTTTCTTTTATACTGGCTGCCCCCTCTGTAAAGAAGACATAATGGAATCAACCTCATCACGACTAAGTGACTGCTACAGGTGCTGAGAAACAGGAACATCAAGGGCTTTAATTTCATCATTTAAAGTCTGCCACAGCTCTTCATTATGTCTAATCAGTAACTTAAGCAACTTGATACCAGTGTCATTAAAATGGATCTTCACCAGTCAGCCTGTTATTTATATACCCTCAAACCTTCTGGCACAATGCTCAAATTAACACACTGCACAAAATACATGTTCTCAAAAGACAAATTCTGAAACCTGTTGAGCTTTTTATCCAGTAGCTTTAACTGCTCAGAAATATTGGGCTGATAAGAAACATAATTTGTTGTTCTCTTATAAACATCAACAGTACAAAAACTGTTAGTAGAACAATTCAGATATTTTTCAAAACAATTACCTGTTAAAGTAGCAACAGTATTAGTTTTTTTTTTTTACCCAAGTCTTCTTCATAAGCAGCCAAAGAGGGGGACAAACCAGAAGCAACAGCCACCAAAGTCCATGACGTAGACTGAACAGTATTTTGAGAAAATTGACTATAAAACATAGCTACAGAAGATTAACATATTTTTATACTTTCCATAATGGAGCACAACTCAGCAGGTACAGAATGAACAGAAAGGTTGATCAAAACTTCACCTCCCTCACTGCAGGCCATCTTCAAAGTAACACAACGATACAAAAACACTAAACCCAAAGGATGTATAAACCAAAAATCCACAAAATGACATCCACAGAAGGCACTCCAGTCAAGAAAATATTTATTTAGCACTTTGTTTTTATTACTGATGCTAAATTAGATGCTATCACTGCCTTTGTTTCAAATATTTATGATACTACTGAGTTCATAGGTAGGTACTAGGCTATCAGCCCGAAGGCCCACACAAGCCTAGCCAAAAAATGTACCCTGGCTTTCGCCACCCAAGAAATTTATTTTCCTGTGCCCCTGTCGAGCAGAGCCACAGAAGTGATCCTCGGGGTGAATTTCCCATTTCCCATCCAATCATCAAGATTTTTCTTGAAGAGTGCTAATGAGGAGCTCTGTTTGATATAGATTGGTAGTCTTTTCCGGAGTATGGGAAATCTCTGGGACAGGAATCTATCCCTCCAGCATGTTCTGTTTACTGTGGTGACAAGGTTTAGGTCCCTAGAGCGTGTAGCTCAGAGGGACTGGGATTTCTTTAAGTGGAGCATGTCCAACAGCTCTGGGTTTGACATAGCTTTGTATGTTAGGCAGAGATCGCCCCTGAGTAGGCGATATGCGATGGAGTAAAGCTGTAGCTTTTTGAGACGCTCTGCATAGGGCATCTGTTTGAGGCCAGTAATCCTCTATGTGAGGTATTTCTGTGGTTTTTCCAGTTGTTGTAGATGTCTTGTGAGGTACATACCAAAAGGGGCGTTGTACTCTATAATGGATCTAATGAGTGATGAGTAGAGGGGAACAATGACCTCTTTTTTTTCTGGATGAGAATCCTTTTGTGATAAGATGAGCCACGTAGAAGGATTTCCTGACCACTGTGGCGATGTGATTATCAAAGGACAGACAATGGTCCACCTGTGTCCCAAGGTCTCATCACATTTTCGGCATTAAGTAGACTTCCAGCTATGTGGTAGTTCATGGGTATAGAGTTTTTACTAAAGGGGATGACAATACACTTTTTGACATTGAGCTTCAGGCCATGGCTTTGACACCAGGCATCTGTCTCAGTGAGGCCCTTTTGTAGTTTGTCCACATCGTCAGGAGTTTCGATTATGGCTCCTAGTTTGCAGTCATTTACACTTCAACATAGGCTGTTCAGGCACTGATGTACATTTTTTTGGATGATGTCATACAATGGAACAAGAGTAATAAGACTTTTTCTAGTAATATTTATAGGAAGGAATGTTTTGTTAACTATTTGCACTTTTCTAGTGCACACCCACCATCATCATCTTCTTCTTTCAGCTGTTCCCATTAGGGGTCGCCACAGCAAATCAACTGTTTCCATTTCTTCCTGTCCTCTGCATCTTGCTCTGTCACACCAACCACCTGCATGCCCTCTCTCACCACATCCATAAACCTTATCTTAGGCCTTCCTCTTTTCCTGTTACCTGGTAGCTTCATCCTTAGCATCTTTTTTCCCCAATATACTCAACATCCCTCCTCAGCACATGTCCAAACCAATGTAATCGTGCCTCTCTGGCTTTGTCTCTAAACCTTCCAACCTGGGCTGACCCTCTAATATGATTATTCCTAATCCTATCCACCCTCGTCACACCCAGTGCAAATCTTAACATCTTTAATTCTGCCACATCCAGCTCAAACTCCTGCCTTTTTGTCAATGCCACTGTCTCCAACCCATATAACACAGCTGGTCTAACTACCCTCTTGTAGACCTTCCCTTTCACTCTTAAAGGTACTCATCTGTCACAAATCACTCCTGACACTCTTCTCCACCCACTCCACCCTGCCTGTACTCTCTTCTTCACCTATCTTCCACACTCACCGTTACTCTGAACTATTGACCCCAAGTATTTAAACTCACCCACCTTCACCACCTCTACTCCTTGCATCCTCACCATTCCTCTATCCTCCCTCTCATTCACACACATATATTCTGTCTTAGGCCTGCTGACCTTCACTCCTCTTCTCTCTAGAGCATATCTCCATCTCTCCAGGGTCTCCTCCACCTGTTCCCTACTCTCACTACAGATCACAATGTCACCTGCAAACATCATAGTCCACACGGACTCCTGTCTGATCTCGTCTGTCAACCTGTCCATCACCATTGCAAATAAGAAAGGGCTCAGAGCTGATCCTTGATGTAACCCCACCTCCACCTTAAACGCATCCGTCACTCCCACCGCAGACCTCACAGCTGTCACACTACCCTCATACATATCATGTACCATTCTTACATACTTCTCTGAGACTCCTGACTTCCTCATACAATACCACAACTCCTCTCTAGGCACCCCCACCATACATGAAGCAAAATATACTTGGGGACAGATCATCAGGGCCTTGAGGCTGACTACTATGCAGGAGATTTTTCTGGATGCAATTCATGAAATAACATTACTTTTTATGAACAAGGGTTATACTTATAATGTTCTTAAGGCTGCTGCAGATGAAACTGTAGAAAAAAGGAATGGCAAGTTTCCACCCATATTGTCTGCTGGCATGCCTAATGAGAACAGGGGTGCTAATTCCACTGGTCTAATACCAAGACAAATGTTGTACAAATAGTTTCTGTCTGTGCATGACTGTAGATAATGCAAATATTAGATCTACTCTTATTCAGAACTGGAACATTTTTAAGGCTGATTGGATTATTATTAAAATAGTAGGTAATGAACCTAGGTTTGTAGTTAAGAAGGCTAACTCTATAAAACAATATTTAGAAACAGACAACACTACAGGTCTGACTGCTAAGACTGACAAAAATCCTGGCACTTGTGTTTTGTTTTTTTTTTTGTAATATGTGCTCCTTTATTTTTATTTTATTTATTTATTTTATTTTCCATTTATTTACCAGGAAAGTCTGACTGGACACAAATCCTTTTTCTGCAGAGGCCCTGGGAGAAAAAGCTCAAGAGAAATAAAAGAAGACCACACAGTGGATAACAACATATGTGGAATTACAATAAGTAATCACTTAACAGTCATTACATCTAGATGGTACAATGCAATTCCTAAAGGTAAATGATCGCATCAACTATCATACATGCATATATACATTTACATTTGAGAAGAAGCCAATGTTGTGTAAAGTACAGAAGATATGATGCAGGACAGATGTGTAATATTTTGGTATTGAGACTACGTTAGTCTTATCTGGGAGGGTTACAAGAGCAGAGACAGGTGTCCTTTAGGTGTGATTTTAACAGCTTCTTAAACTGTCGTTGATAGTCATTGGCAGCAATTGGCTAAACCAGTCACAAGTGGTGTCCTGCAAGGCTTGGTCCTGGGACCCCTACTGTTCGGCATATACTTCTCAGACGTACAGGCAAACACAGGAGGACTATGGCTAACTAAGTTCGCCAATGACTGCAAACTGGGAGCCATAATTGACTCTCCGGCTGACACGGACGTCCTCCAAAAGGGCCTTACTGAGACAGACACCTGGTGTCAAAGTCATGGCCTCAAGCTAAATGCCAAAAAATGCAGAGTCATCCCATTTAGGAAAAACAAAACACCCACAAATTACCACATAGGTGGCAGCCCCCTTAATACAGAAGAGGTAATAAGAGATCTGGGGACCCAGGTAGATAGTAATCTCTCCTTTGACAATCATATCACCAAAGTAGTTAGGAAATCCTTCTACGCGGCTCATCTAATTACTAAAGGGTTCGCATCTAGAAATGAAGTGGTTATAGTGCCCCTCTACTCGTCACTCATTAGACCCATCATAGAGTACAATGTCCCATTTGGGATGTACCTCACAAGACAGTTCCAACAGCTGGAAAGACCACAAAAGTACCTCACCAAGAGGATTACTGGCCTCAAACATATGTCCTATGCAGCCCGACTGAAAAAACTCCGGCTGTACTCAGTGGCATATCGCTTACTCAGAGGTGATCTCTGCCTGACTTACAAAGCCATGTCCAACTCAGAATTGATGGACATGCTCCACCTAAAAAAATCCCAGTCACTGCCAGCCACGCACTCTATTGAGCTAAACCTCGCCACAACAATAAATAGAACATGCTGGAGGGATAGATTCCTTCCACAGAGACTCCCCATGCTTTGGAACAAGATTGCAAATTACATCAGGCAGAGCCCCTCACTAACACTCTTCAAGAGAAACCTTGACGAGTGGATGGGTAACACAAAATACACCCCTGGGATCACTTCATTGGCTCTGCCAGAGGATCAGTTAATTAATCAATGGGGCAGCGAAAGCTGACACTCTGGCTAGGCTTATAAATGCCCTCGGGCAGATAGCCTAGTACCTACCTATGAACCTATAACCTATGAATTGGGATTGGTAGTTTATTCCACATTTTAGGAATGTAGTTTGAGAAGAGCGAATTCCCAGCTGTGTTGTAAGCTTTGGTGGTGTTCAGAAAGAGTTTACTGCTGGACCTAAGGTATCTAGATGGGTTGTATGGTTGGATGATGTTTTGGAGACAGGGGGTTTATCTGGCTGATGCAATATCTTGTGGGCAAGCATTAATTAGTTGAAATGTAGCAGTTGAGGAAATTCAAGCCAGTTTAGTTGGAGAGATGTGCAGTGATGTGTCCTACAGGATGCATCAGTGGCAAACTTAGCAATTTTATTGTAACAAGATTCTACTTTAATTAGACCTCTTGTACTGAGGTTGGTTAAAATTGGGAGAGCATACAGGAGTTGACAAAAGGTGTGTTCTGGCAATAGAAGCTTTAGCGTTTTTTTTTGTTAGTCTGTTTTGGTACAGCAGACCTAGTCTCTTGTAAACTTTCTTGATGGATTGAGTTATGTGAATGTCAAATTTCAGATTATTGTCAATTTCAATTTCTACTAGTTTAGTGTGAGTAGCTGGGGTGATGGTCTTATTTTTGGATAAGATATTGAAATTTAGGGTTGATGAGGTGAGTCGAGTTAGGTGGAAGAGCAGAAGCTTAGTTTTTGTGGGGTTTAGAATGAGTTGGGAGTTAGTGAACAAAGTTTTAACAGACAGAAAGGAAGCTTGGGTTACAGTGTGGAGGAGCGGTAGGTTAGGTGCTGGACATCTAAGAGTCAAATCATCAGCGTATTGCATCACAGTGCTGGCATGAAGTAAGGAGATATGCAGCTGATTGGTGAAGATAGAGAAAACAAGGGACCCAAGCAAGGAGCCTTGAGGGACTCCTATGGCAATGGGGAGAAAAGGGGAAAGTTATTATTGCCATAGGACAGCCTACTGCCAACCTGAAAGATAGCTTTGGAACAAGGTGATGGATGAGTTACTAAGGTTAAAGGTGGAGAAAACTTTGATTATTTTATTGTGATTTCACACATCAAAGGCTTTAACAAGTCCAAAAATAAAGCAGACACAAACTGCCCATTATTTCTATGGAGGTTTACTGTGTTAGTAAAGGACATTAAGGCAGTGGTGGTCCTGTGTAAGGGGTGAAAACCATGTTGAGTATTTGATAATAGTTTTGTGTGTTGAGGCAGTCCACTAACTGGGTATGTAAGACTCTCTCTAGGATTTTTGATAGGGGAGAGAGGATGGCAACTGGCCGGTAATTAGTAAGCTCAGTTAGAGTTACCTCCCTTCTGTAAAGGTATAATGTGAGACATTTTCTAAAGAACAGGGACCGTGCTTTCTGAGATTGATCTATTTATGAGTATGTTAACTGTGTAAGCAATAGCGTCAGCTGCGATTTTCGAAAAGTCAGATGGGAGATTGTTAGCAGCTAAGGTGGTACTTTTCAATTTAAGCTTTTTTTTTTTTTTTTTTTTTACTGTTTCAACAGACACTGGTTGTAACAAACTGGTTGGTGCTATTTTGGGAATTGGCAATGTGTCTGGGTTTGTAAGGGTCAGGGTTGTTGGAGGTGTTCTGAGAGTTAGCAAGGGCTTGGATAGTGTCTGTGAAGTATTTATTGAACTGGGTTGCTATGTTATCAGAGTTGCTGGTTGCTGTTGGAGAGGGGGTAGCTGTATTACCCGGCTGAAGTATGCTATTAACTGCAGCCCATAACTTTTGTGGATTATTCTGATGCTTTTTCTGGATGTTTTGGTAGTAGTTGATTTTGTCTAATTTTACTTGTTTCTTAGTTCTTAAGCAGGGCCCTACATTCTTTACTTAGCCAAGGTGCATAATTAGTTTTTATTCTAATAGTTCTGGGGGAGTATGATAGTTAAATATGTCTAAGAAAGTGGTGTTGAAGGTGTTAACTGCGTCATCAAGGGGTAGATGTTTAACAGAGTCCCAGTTACACCTTTTTAGAGCAGAGATGAACCTGTCTGGTTTAAAGTTTATTTTATTCCTGATTAAGGAGTATGCGGTTTGGTTGTGTAGGTGAGTGCGGGCTCTAAGTAGGAAGGTTGGCTGATGGTCACTCAGACTATCTGGGAGACAGCCAGATTGACCTGATAGGGTAGGGTTGTTAACCAAAATCCCGTCAAGGATTGACTGTCTTTTGGTAGATTTGTTAGTCCTTCTTGGGAAATGAGATTACTTGGGTGAATCCATGGAGATTAATATGGGATGTTGGATTCTGAAAAGAGCAGTTGAACCGGTCTATGTTGAAGTCAACCATCAGGATCTTTTCTTGAGGGAGAGAATTGGAGATCCAAGGTAGTATGTACTCTACTGTGGAAATATTTTGCAGGGTTCTTCAGTATTTTTGTCTCACATTAATAAGCACATTATAAGTAAAATTATTTTAATTGTGATTACTTTGATATGATTTCTACTGTAGCCGCCAGTCTTTTTATACAGGTATGTCTACAAGAAAATTAAAAGTGAGAATAAGGAAGCAGCTGTATAGTATTAAACACTGTGAAAACAACAATGCTCTTTAAAGATTCTACTGTACGTGGAGATTTCAAAGTTTAATTTTTGTGTGTTATACTCAGTCTCTAAGGATTTAAGGGGTGGTAATTATAAAAAAGTGCTTTTGAGGAGAGAAACATTTTGGCAGCTTAGGCTACAAGCAGATAAGCATCCTGGAGTCAATTATAGCATTTGCACTGGGTCTGTATTACACAGTAGAAGGAACTAAATGTTGAATACCCTTTCATCGACACACGTGTCGAACCTACAGTTAACCGAATGGCAACATCATCGATTTTTTCCCAAGGGAAAAAATATCGGTATGCCAACTACGCACAACACAATATCACAAACATTATGAGGTGGGGGGCTGTGCCCCCCCCCCTACTAAATATACCAACTCTGAGATCGCACTACAGTGGGGAAAAGGGCAGATTTAAAACAACGGCCAGCCATTTTTTTTCCCTTGGAAAAAAAAAACGATGTGGCTGTTTGCTTAACTGCACGTTCGACACGTGTCGATGAAAGGGTTTTCGAGATTTAGTTCCTTCGACTACGTAAAATAGACCCATTTGTATCAAGTGGTTTTTATAAGTATATGTGTTACATTGTGTAATGTTGCTTTAAAAGTTGCTTTGCTGAAGTTTTTAGATTTTAACTGTTTGATTGCTCAATTAATTGTTTAACTGAATGTGTAGAACAGTATATAAGGTTGGTTGACATTTTGTCATCTTATTCTGATGAAGTCTTTAGACGAAAGCATTAAATAAATATTTCCTTGACTGAAGTACCTTCTGTAAATGTTATTTTGTGGATGTTACATGGGTATCACATAAGCATTTTTACTGAATATTGTTTGTGTTGCTTTTCTTTGTAGTGGACACAGTGAATACCATCAAAACAATAATGGCATAGATGTACATGAAATCATTCCTTCCTTCTGTTGCAGTCTCATAAAAATAAATAAATAAAATGCTTTCTGTGCCTAAAGGATCTCCTGTCAAGGATAGGCCAAAATTCAGACAGTATACCAAAGCCTTTAGTTCTAAAGGCATCGTATGTCACATGACTGTTCCCCATACAAAACGCAGAGAATAAAGGTGACGTATGGACACACACACTCAGAACTGAAAACGCCACAAAAGGAACAGAATGCCCATAAAGACAAGGAAAACATGTGCATCCAGAAGGACATAAAGTAAGATGACGTGCCCCTCGGCCAACAGGGCAAGACAAGGACAAGACCTGAACTAGAACAGAGGGAGTAGGAGGGAGAAAGTGAATACTGCAACAGTTAAAAGAAGGACATCTACTGTTATGGTAAGATGTTACACGACTGTACTATGTCCTTCTGTATCACAGTTACAGTATTCCTCACCTAATGGAGAGTATAAGAGCTCAAGAGGAACCATGGGAGGAGGAAGACACAGAATAGCCCTCTACAAACCCATGCAGGATAACCCTGGCAAAGCCTGCCCTGGCCCTAGAAATAACATCCAAGTTGTAATGCTTATTGAAAGTATGAACAGTGGACCAAGTAGAAGCCTCAGAGATGGAACTGGTACTCAAACCCTTGAAAAAAGCACCAGAAGAGGCAACTGGCTTAGAACAATGTGGCTTTAGAAACAAGGAATGACATTTTCCATGAAAAGAATAACAAAAAGAAATGTCTTCAGAAATCCAGGAGGAGATGGTTTGCTTAGAAACAGTCATGCCGAAAGTCCTGGGATGAAAGGAAACAAAAAGCTGTTCATATTTGTGAATAAATTTAGTTTTATTCAAATAATATCTGAGCTGTCTATGCAAATCCAAGGCGAGAAGAACCTTCTCACTAGCAGACTGCGGAGAAGGAAAAAAAGGAAGGACAATGAATCGACTGATTAAGACAGCTCATTGACTACCTTAGGCATAAAAGATGGATTAGTGCAAAGAGACACCCTGTATCAGCTGAAAACAAAGACAAGCGCAACAGCCATGAGACCCTGAAGTTCAGATAATCTCCTGGCTAAAGTGAGAAACAAAAGGAGAGGAGTCTTCCAAGTACATGTTCTAAGCAATCTGAAGAAGCAGGCTCAAAAGGAGCCTGTGTCAATTTTTCATATACAAAAGTAAAGTCCCAAGAGGTGTAATAGGCTTCCTGGGAGGCATAATATGAAGGAAGCCTTTAAGAAATTGCTTTACCTCATATCTAATGGCCAGAAAAGGAGTCAAAGGCAGACAAGCACAAACTGCTAACAAGTAAGCTTTAACTGCAGAATATGTTAACCCTGCATGGAGCACATTTCATAAATAAGAGATAACCAGATGAACCTCCACAGATAGGAGATCCTGATGGTGAGAGAGGCACCAGACAGAAAATTGCTTCCATTTGGACACATGATTTCCTGGTAATGGGTGTTTCTGTCCTCCAGCAGATCCGTGACTTCGCTATTTTGTCATTTCGACAGTATCGGATCGACTGAACAGCATTCGCTATTTAGTCCATTCAATAGCGTCATATAGACCCAGAGGAATACCCCACCGATGGACAGAGTCCAGGAACACATCTCTGTGAAGCATTCATTTGTGAGCTTGTGTGCTGGACCTGCTCAAGGAGTCTGAAACTAGATTGTGCTCTGAGAGAATATAAATTGCCTGAAGAAACACTTGATATTGGAGAGCTAGATCCCACACCTGAACAGCTAGTCTGCAAGAAAGATAAGACTTTGTGCCCCCTTGCTTGTTGACATACCAAATCACTGTGGTATTGTCTGTGAAAACTTTAACTAGCCCGGGATAAAAAAGGGAATAAAATGCTTGCAGATCCCTCATCTCCTTTAGATTGTTGTGGACTGACCTCTGATGAGGAGGCCACAGATCCTGAACGTTGAGGATAGCAAAGGTGTCATCCCAGCCCTTGTTTCAAGAGTCCGTAAGGGGCTCCTGAGTTGGAACTGGAGTTTAAAATGGAAGTCTTAGGTTGAGTGTAATTTGATGAACCCACCACTGAAGCTCGAAGTTGAGAGAGGGAAGGAAAGGAACCGGGAAGTCCAGGTGGTGGCAATATTGAAGCCACTTTGACTTGAGGTGCCACTGAAGCTTCCTCATATGGGGCTTAGTGACAGGGATCATGGGAATGGTGAAAGCCAAGAACCCCAGGATCCTGAGAAATTCCCTGGCTGTGATGGACACCAGAGGAAGAAGGGACTGGTAAAAGACAATGAGGAACAGTGCCTTGGGGCAGGAAGAGAGATCAGCATGGAAAACATCTGAAGTCTGTAGCCCAGGAATATACAATCCTGGTATGGCATTAGAACTGACTTCTGAAATTTCATGGTGAACCTCAGACTCTAACAGGGAAGAAGCAGACTTGAGATCCTGAAGTACAAGGTTGGGGGGAAGGAGCTTGAATAGGAAGATCATCTAGAAAGAGAAAGATCTGACTTCCTTCAATCCTCCAAAAAGCAATGACAGGAGTGAGACATTTGGTGAATACCCTTGGGGCAGCAGAGAGGCCAAAGGGCAAAGCATAAAACTGAAAACACAAGAACACACAAACATAAAATTTCCCAGGAGAGGATGGATAGAGATGTGAAAGTATGCAGCCTTGAAATCCAAAGATACCAGAAAAGCCTGGGATTAAAGAGGAGGTAATATTGTCTGCAGAGATAAAATCCTAAAGGAAGAAATCTTGAGAAAGGTGTTCAGCCTGTAAAGATCTAGATTTTGCCTCCAAAAGTGCTCCTTCCATGGGACCAGAAACATTATGGAGTAAAATCCCTTCCCCCACCTGGGAAGGAGGCATAGCTTGAATGGCGCCCTGAACCAAAACAGAATGAAGAACTTCTGGGAAAGGAGAGTGCTGTTCCCAAGGAGGTGGAGAAATGCATGAAAAGCAGGAAAGTGACTTCCATACCATGAAATATCTCTGACGAATAATGTACAGAACCCAAGAATCTGAAGTGATCAGTAGTTAATTTTGAAGAGACGGGGACAGACAGAGGGACAAGGGAACCTAACCGAGAACAGAAGGAAGCCAACTGTCTAACAAAACCCAGCTTGTCCTGGAAAGCATGGTTCTGGGAGGCAGGAGTCAGAGTAGACTTAGCAGGAAGCACACACCTAGAATCCTTCTTGCCCTTAGGAGGAGGGTGAGACTGCCTACCAAAAAAAACAATGTTAAAGGGATAATTACTATAACATTTAGGAGGAGGAGAAACAAATATATTTCAGCTCCTGCAAGGCTTTACTATTATCCTGGAGAGACTTGAAAAGTTCAGCTGTAACAGATCCAAAAATATATTTAGTATAAAAAGAAGCATCTTAAAGTTTGAGCTTAATGTCATCAGGCAAAGCCTGAATACAAAGCCAAGAATAATGCCACAAAACTGAACTAAAGGCAGCAGCCCTGGAAGGGGCGCCAGCTACATCACAGCTGCATTTGATTGCAGGCAGGCAATGGAGAAGTACAGCCCAACAGGGAAAGGGCCAAAGCCTTCTTCTCAGAGTCAGGAAGGTCAGAAACCATCTTAGAAACTTGTGAAAGGAAGGTCAAAACATACCTGGTCATGTCAGTCTGTTAGCTGATGACCCAAAAAGTGTAAACTTTTTCCCCAGCCTCTTCATAGTTCTACTATCCTTATTAGACTGCAAAAGCATGGTAAAGGGTAATAGCTTGAAAGTCCTGTCAGAGGAGACTGACACTACAAAAGGGTCATCAGAAGGGCATTTATAAAGAAATCTGCACTCCTCAGGCACTTTATAGAATCTATCTGGCTTCTTAGCTGCAGGGGGCTCAGAGTCAGGGGCTGCAGATGCTGCTGAAAAATTATTCAGAAGGGCAGCCAGACCAGGAGCAACAGCAGATGACTTAAATACTTAATCTGTAGGAGCTCATAATATCTTTTCTGAATCTCAGAGAATTGAGAATAATCCGACTTGAAGTAATCCATCATATGGGCAAAGGTATCCCCAAACTACAGTTCTTCCAGGGCAGAATCTGGAGTTATGGAGTCCTCCTCATCTGAATGGTATTCTAAGGGGAAAGGGATTTGGTAAGAGTAAGCCAAAGATTCTTACTCATGCGTCTACATCCTCATTCAAAGAATCCAATTCCCTAGGTCTCTTGAGTGCAGTGGAAGACCAGGGTGGAGCAGGCAAAGAAACCCCTTAAGGAGTCCTCAAGGCCATCAAAGCATTAAACATACATAGCAAAATCTTGCCATTAATGTCTGGGATCCTTAACAACCGAGAAAGTAATATACCGTTGTTTTTTGTTTTTTTCTGTGGGATGTCTGCACAACACACTCTCGGAGGGCCAGACCCCTGGCGAGGAATCCATGTTGGTCCTTCAGATATAATTAGCTGAGGTTCCCCTCAACATCAGGTATAGATGTCTGAAAAGCCTCCAAGAATGTGTGAGAATGCAGATCCATGCTGGCCTCAGACAGGGCTGTGGCCCAGGAATCCAAAGCAACCACCGAATGGTGCTTCAGGCTTTCATCACCCTTAAAAGAGAGATATCCAGGGTAGGCTGGGCAGCAACTGGATCACACCTAAGTTTCTGGCCTTCTTCTTGGCACACAGATGACCCTCATGATGACAGGATTCTGTCACAGCACCCTGAGCCAACAATTTAAGATGTTGGTTCTCCAGGTACATGGACAAAGAGGAGAGACAACAACAAAGGGTCTTAGGCACAAATACCTTGCAGACAGAGAACTGCATATGATTGTGGGAAGCACCCAAACAGAAGAGACAGTGGTTGTGAAGGTATTTATGGGGAACCTGCCTCCCATACTGACATCATCCCTTTCTGGATAACATGAACATAATATCACAAAAAATAGGAGAAAGAGAGAAGAAACCCCAACTGGGCACTTATCTGAAAACAAGGCTTGGTAACTAGCACAGCAGAATGACATTCAGACAAATATTTAACAGTGAAATCTTGCCATTAACGTTTGGGATCCTTAACAATCGGGGAAGTAATATACCTTTGTTTTTTTTTTTTTCTGTGGGATGTCTGCACAAAACACTCTCGGAGGATCAGACACCTGGCGAGGAATTCATGTTGGTCCTTCAGGTATAATTACTGGTGGCAAAGAAGTTCTAGGTGTGTGCGTCCATATGTTGCCTTTATGCCCTATGCCTTGTGTGGGAAGCATGTGTGTGACATATGATGCCTATAAAAATTAAAGGTTTTGGTATGCTGGCTGGATGCTGGGCTATCCTTGGCAAGAGATCCCTTAGGCAAAAAAATACTGTAATAATAATATGGAAGGACATCAACAGAGACGGAATAATTCTCAAGAGGAGGAGTGAGGTTTAACGGAAGGCAGAACTTTAGCAATTTATGTTATGAAAGAATGAATAAAAATTGTTCAAAAGGAAACATAAGTGTTCTGGATGCTGGTTATAATATACACCAGATTTTTTTTCTATCAATGTGAGTGAAAATACAGTTGTGTAAGTAAATATACCATACCAGTAGATGTTCAAATGATCACTGCTGCAGTATTTTAAGCTCTATGGGTTATATCCTGAAAGGACAGAATTATAGCAGCAAGCCAACTTCCAAAGCTTCAGAGCACCCTGCACGAACCCAAACCAGTAGTCAAGCTTGAGCTGAGCTGAGCTGACTAGGACAGGTTTGGGTGCACAGCTCTTTAGGGCCTTCATGCCAACAGAGAGGGGGAAGTTGAGCCCTGAAAGAGCAATGCTAGGAACAACAAAAGTCAAAGTCCACAACCTGGCAAAAACACCACCAAGAAACAAGGGGATGGAGGGAGGGAGCAGCTGCTGTAGTAGTGACCATTCAAACCATCTACTGTTAAGTACAGTTCACTTACACAAATGTACTATGTTCATCATATTGATGAATGCTGCAGTAACCTTAGCCCCTGGAGAATGGTCCTAGAAAAGTCTGACTTAGATCTACAGAAGAAATCAAGTTTGTACAGCTCTGTAAATGTATGTAGAGGACCCACCCTATTGCTACTTCTACAATACTACTAGAATTCAACCCTTTTCAAAAAAACAAAAATGAAGCTATAGCTGTGACAGAGTGGGCCTAGACCCTGCCTGGAAGCTTTCTTGCAGTGTGTATAACAAAAAGTAATAGCCTTAGACAACCATTTGGAATAGTCTGCCTTGACGCAGTTTGTCCCTTCTTACCTTCACAAGAAATGAATAGTTGATCTGAAGGTCTGAAAGATTTAGTTCTGTCAAGGTAGTACCAGAGTTGCTGTGAACGTCCAGGGTATAGTGTACTCTTTCTCTTTCATTCAGGAGTGAAACTGCAGAGATAGATAATATGGCTTAAAGTAAACTCGGATACTACTTCAGGCATAAAAAGGAAGGTTAGTTCTCAAATAACACTGCCCCTGTGGAAACTGAGGTATAGTCAACTCACCATAAGAGCTTGCAGAGGTCAGAGCACTCAGTAAAACTGTTTATCATGTTAAGAACCTCAAGTCAGCCAGGTTAGCTGGGTAAAATGGAGCAAATGTTAAGCTTCTCTAACACAAAATTAAGATCTCATGGAGGGGCCACTGTTTTTCTTGGAAGCAGCTTATACAAAATCCCTTTCAAAAAATTTTAACATGAGACTGTATTGAAAGAGGAGGATGCATGCGCAGACATGCAGAAATAACCGATAAATGAACCTTGACGGAGGAGTAAGAAAGGCCATAAGATAGTAACTTGCACAAATACTGTAAAACCACAGATGTGCTCGTTATGTTGCTGGCACCAACTAGAAAACTTATTCGATTTGCTAATATATGACTTTCTAGTAGCAGCCATTCTTGCCTCTATTAGAACCTGCTGCATGTTATCAGTAAATAGGTGCCCAAAGGGAATTAAGACCCTATCATCCAAGTAGTCAATTGATGATGACTGGTGCCACAGTGTATCAAACAGCCCTGTTCATGTGTGAATACTTCCAGTCTGTGTGGAAGCTTGTGGTAACTGCCCTTGAGCATTTCCAAAAGAAGGGAGAATCACTGGTGCTTGGGCCAGAAAGAAATCACAAAATGATCTTGTGGTACCCTAGATTTTATTTATTTATTTAGCATTTGCTTACTGGGAAGGTCCAAGTGGGACAGAGCCCATTTTTAGCAGAGGACCAGGGAGAAATGCTCCAGATGCATGTCTTTGGAATGTGGAAGGAAACTCATGCAAATGCAGGGAGGACATGCAGACTCCTCACAGAAGGTACCACAGCTGAGAACTGAACCAGAGAGCCTCTTGCTGTGAGGTGACAACACTAACCACTACACCAATGGAAAGGATGGAGAAGCATGCAGAACATTCCTGTCCAAGGAAAAGAAAACATATCTGTCTTCAATGTCTTCTTGCATGGATTCCTGGAGCAAAACCATATCAGATTAAAGTTTAGACAGGAGGCAGAGAGGTCTACTTGAACTCCCCTCAGATGATCAAATCTTGAAAGATGCCCAATCTAGTTTCCATTCATGAGGGTCTGCCCTTCTGCTGTCACACTGTCTGCCACACAGTTTTGCTCTGACAGAATGTAGGATGCCTATAGAGTGAGACTGAGACTGTATTCTAGGTGTTAAATAGGGCTGAGGAAAAAGTGAGAAAGCAAATTGCTGGTCGGAGAGTATGGAGTCATGCAACATATCATGGGCGTGGAGATTATCATAAAGTGGGCAAGGATGACATATTTTTTGTTAATAAATTTTCCCCTTCTTCAGCTACATTGAAGGTATTAGTGTACAGGTTTTGGCCTATTATACAGCAGGATGAGGAAGTGGGCAACATTTTCAAAGGCAGGGTTGTTTTGTCTCATAGCAGATTTCACAATCTGAAGGAATTATTGAATAGTAGGGCAAGTAGGATGGAAACTGGTTCTAACACACTAGGCACCTTTAGATGTGGAAGGTGCAAGGTGTGTGATAAAGTTAATAACATTTCAGGTACTTTGATTAATGGGACAAGTTTATTGCCCTGGGATCTTACAATTGCAGTTCCAGTGGGGTTGTTTATGCCACTGGATGTGATTGTCTAACTGTAAAAGTGGTATACAGGCCAAACCAGAAGAATGGTGAAAAGAAGAATTATCGAGCTTTTGGGGATGTAAGGCATGTTAGGCTTAATAATCCTGTGGCCCAGCATTTCCACACTTTTCACAGTGGTAACACTAGCAGTTTATTTGTTTCTGTTTTAAATAAACCTTATGCAGTACAAGGCATGGAATATGGGTGCATTTTGTTAAGGATGGAAAGTAGATGTATCATTAATTTTGGAACTGTGCGGCCCCATGGGCTTAATATGGAGTTACAGTTACATGTATAGGATGAAATGTTTTAGCATGTATTATTCCAAAAATGCATAGACATATAGGATGAGTGATTTATATTTACATGTATAGGGTAAAATATTTAAGTATTTGTTAATCTAAAGATGTAAAGGTGCATTGGCATGAACTTCTTAAATTATGTTAAATGCAATAGGAATGTAAATGGTTGTACTTTAAAAGTATTTGATGGACTTTAAATGTTTCTGAAGCACTTTAACTGCTCAGGATGCACTTTAAATGTTCTTGATTCACTGATTAATTGATCAATTATTGTATAACTGAATTGAATAATGAATATAGTGAAATGTATACAAAGCACACCAGTCTTGTGTATGATTCCCTGGAAGGCTTGATGCCAAAGTACTAGGAACACAGTAAAGTGGATAGTGACTGTTTCTCCAGTTGTCTAGTCTGTTTTTTTAAGAAAGTTGAGTACCTTGGTCAGGACGAGCAGCTTTTTTTTTTTTTTTTTAATGTGCGTGCATCTCTTTTGGTGTCCAACACACCTTGTGCTTTTAACCTCACCCCACCCCACCCCCGAAAACTGTTGCCCAAGCAAAATCTGAGGCATCTGTGCTGGTTGGCTGATTTGGAACAGAAGGAGAAGGTGACAGCCAGATTTAAGAATATTTGATGCCTCCATCGTGTTTTTTCTTCTGACAAAACCCAGATCTGGGATTTGAAAAGATAAAGTACGCTGGTGATGGTACCTAGGAGACTTCCGATACCATTGTATCGTTCTCATATAATTCTAAAACCAAATGGGACAGATTATTTCAAGCACAAAAAGGGAAACTGGCTGGGCCTGAAACGGCTCAGAAGGGCAGCTGGTCTAGTCTAGTACTTACCAAAGGAAACATAAGAATCACTTAAGTCATGAAACCCAGAATCCTAATGTAGTCCCTTACAGTGACCCAAGTCTAAGTGGAAAACCTTAGAAGCAAATCTAGATAAAGACATATGTTTTCCTCTGGAAGAAAGGTTCTTTCAACTGAGCTGTCTAGCTGACATCCCAGGAACACAATCCTATGTGAAAGGGTCAAGAAAGTCTTTTGAATGTTCTCTTGGAATTCAAGCTTGAAAAAGGCATTGCAAAGGTAAGCAAATCGTCTAAATAAGGAAAATGTCGATATGTTTTAGCCTGCAATGAGCTATACCTGCAGCTAAACACTTTGTGAACATTCTTGGTACAGTGGATAGTCCAGAGGGTAAGGCAGAGAACTAATAATGTGATCCAGATGCACAAAACCTTAATTAGCAGTTAAAGTCTGCATGAATAGGGATGTGACGATAAGAATTTTTTAAATCTAGTGTTACCAGGAAACTTTAATGAAGAAAAGATAAGAAATAGTGAGGAATCATTTTGAATTCAGGTTTTTATAGGTTAAGGAAAAAATCCAAAACTGGTTTCCAAGCAATTTCTTTCTTTGGCAATAAAAACATCTTGAATAAAAACCTTACTCCACCTGGGCATCTGGGGAAAAGGAACTGGTTCTAGCTCACTCTAGGATAACGTGATAAAGGACAGGTGTAAATAAGAGTCTAGTCTGGTGAATGAGGGATTACCCCTGGAACAGATAAATTTCTCCCACTTCCACCTACAGCCACGATGAATGAACTTCAGAACAAACTTGTCGAACTCTCCGTTACCAAAGAGAAAAGTGGAGATTCAGTCTTTCTGGAAGGCAAATGGGGCTGCCAGGGTGGTAACAGGTATAAGTTCTTCAGTCACTCTGACTTGATGGACTGCCCTTGGTTTTGGGAGGTTCCAGATTTCAATTTGCAATCCCCTTGACATTTCTGCTTAACCTTCTGTTTACCTGCATTTTGCTGAGACTGTTTAATCTGTCTTCTGCAAAAATTGGATTAGGGGTTAGAAAATCCCTTAGAAAAATTGGAAATGGAGGGCTGAAAAATCTGAGAGATACCCTCTATCATCTTACCCCTTTCATCACACTTTTTGATCACCTCTGCAGCACAAAGGCCAAAACGAAATCTCTATCCAAAGGAGAACTTAAAACCTCATTTGTATTATCTGGGAGGTTATGAGAATGCAGCCAGACAAACCTCCAAAAAACAGTACCAGTGACCATAGCACTGGAAAAAGTATCAAATGAGTCAGACACACGGTTAACAATAAGTAGTGACATGTACAATAAATGTAACTAAATAATTTAAAGCAGATTTTTCTTCACAAGAAGAAACTGCATACAAAACATTCATCCTTCTTTAACAATTAGTAAGAACAAACTAACATATGAGCCTGACTATTAAAAATCCTGAAAATCTAACTTACAAAAGCATCCACTTTTCTCCACAATACTTATCAATAAAAAGGACTGGAATTAACTAAATGTTTAGCAGCAGTAGGATTAACTAAAGCTATAGCTGCTGGTTCAGGATTGGGAAGAGTGTATAGAAGCATAAAAGACTAAGGAACTATAGGTTCATAGGTATGTACTAGGGTATCTGCCCGAGAGCATCTATAAGTCTAGCCAGAATGTGTTGGCTTTCGCCACCCCCTTAGATTAGTTCCCTTTGCCTCGGTCCAGCAGAGCCATTAGTTCCCCGTGCCTCTGTCCAGCAGAGCCACTGCAGTGATCCCTGGGGTAAATTTTCTGTTTCCCATCCACTCGTCAAGGTTTCTCTTGAAGAGTGTTAGTGAGGGGCTCTGCCTAATGTAGACTGGAATCCTGTTCCAAAGCATGGGGAGCCCCTGGGACAGGAATCTATCCCTCCAGCATGTCCTATTTATCGTTGTGGTGAGGTTTAGATCCCTAGAGCGTGTGGCTCTTGGGGATTTTTTTTTAGATGGAGCATGTCCATCAATTCTGGGTTGGACATGGCCTTGGATGTCAGGCAGAGATCACCTCTGAATAAGCAGTATGCAACAGAGTACAGCTGGAGTTTCTTCAGTCGGGCTGCATAGGGCATATGTCTGAGGCCAGTAATCCTCTTGGTGAGGTACTTCGGTGGTCTTTCCAGCTGTCGCAGGTGTCTTGTAAGGTACATCCCAAATGGGGCGTTGTACTCTATGACGGGTCTGATAAGTGATGAGGAGAGAGGCACAATAACCTCTTTTGTTCTAGATGCGAACCCTTTTGTGATTAAGTGGGTCACATAGAAGGATTTTCTAACCACCTTGGCAATATGATTATCAAAGGAGAGATTACCATCTACTTGGGTCCCCAGATCCCTTATTACATTTTCTGTATTTAGAGGACTACCTCGTATGTGGTAGTTCGCAGGTACTTTGTTTTTTTCCAAAGGGGATGACTATGCACTTTTTGGCATTTAGCTTGACAACATGATTTTGACACCAGGTATCCATCTCAGACCCTTCTGGAGGATATCTGTATCAGCTGGAGAGTCAATTATGGCCCCAGTTTGCAGTCATTTGCGAACATGGTCAGCCATAGTTCTCATGTGCTTGTCTGTACCTCTGAGAAGTATATACCGAACAGGAGGGGTCCCAGGACTGAGCTCTGCGGGATGCTACTTGTAACTGGTTTAGAGTCAGACCTACAACCTGCAACTCTCATTGTGTGGGTTATATCCGTGAGCCAAATGGCAACCCGTCTCATGACGTAGGGGTTTATTTTCAGGCTGGTGAGCTTGTCTATAATACCAGATGGGGAATGGTGTCGAAAGCCTTTGCGAGGTCTAGGTAGGCTGTGTGGACCTCCTTTCCCTCGTCTAAAGCCTTGGTAACTGTCTCAAAGAAGTCCACCAGGTTTAGGAGACATGACCTGCCCTTAACAAAGCCAAACTGGGTGGGGTCCAATGTTTCAAGGTTTCCAATGTCTCTGTTAATGAATTCCATGATGATGCGCTCCATAGCCTTGCAGACCAGGCTAGTCAGGCTTATAGGGTGATAGTTCCCAGGGTCCATTTTGGCTCCACCTTTGTGGAGCGGGATAACTGCTGCTGTGTGCCACTCTATGGGTATGTAGCCTGTACAGAGGCTGAGTTTGAACAGGGTGTTTAGGTGAGGGGTTAGTTCATTTTGGAGCTTGTGTAAGACACTGCCTGGTCCCACTGAAGCTGTATTTTTGGCTTTGGATAGGGCTGTTTTAACCTATGTGTCAGTGATTGCCGGGGCACTACATTCTTCTGGTATGGTTATGGGCCCTTTAGGGGGGTGGGGTGGGGGGTGAAGTTTGCACTAAACCTGTCTGCCAGAATGTTGGCAATATTGGTCGGTTCAGTGTATTTTATGCCATTCTGCACTAACTCAGAGCAGATCTGAGAGTTTCCACTAATGTTCTTGACAAAGCTAAAGAACGCTTTGTGGTTACCTTTGGAGTCGTTAGCAATTTTTCTTTCGAAGCTAGCCTTGGATGATTTTATGAGGGATCGTATTTTCTTGCTGATACTGATCAGGGATGTCTTTCCTTCTTGGGATTTTACTCTTTTCTGCACTAGTTTCCTCCTTCTATTGTACAGCTTGTTTATGGCAGGGGTCCACCAGACTGGTTTCCTTTTTTGGAGGAGTGAGTCTTGGTTTTGCTTGGGATAGCACGATAAATGCATTCTTGCAGGTGCTCATAGAGTGCCTTTGTAAGGGATTCAGCAGCTTGGACAGCGCTGTCCTTTTGCATGGGGGCTGTAAACCTTTCCACCTCGGTCTTAAGTAACGTGAAGTTTGCTTTTGATAAGTTTTTCACGGTCGTTTCCTTGATTGGGGCTGGGGGTGGAATGTGGATATCCAGAGTGATTAGTCTATGGTCTGATCTAATCAGCGAGGGTTTGACCTCCGGTGTAGAACACCGGTCGCCCATGTCCAATATGTTGTCACCTCTGGTGGGGGTTGTTGACCAGTTGATCCAGGGCGTTCGAGTTTATAAATTCTAGAAAGTGTTGGGCAAGGGAGTTAGTACTTGAGTAGTTCTCCCAGTTAATGTTTGGGTAAATGAAATCATCCAATATTAGGGCGTTTGGTAGGACCTTCATATTTTCCAGTGTTTCCAGAAACGCAAACTGGGGGCCCTAGGTCATAGTGGGTGATCTGTAGCAAGCTACAATTTGAATTGCAGTTTTGCCCGTTGTTAGTTGCACATGGATGATCTCTGAGGCACTGTGCTGTGCCACTAACTAGGAGGTGTGGGTATCTTTGATGAATATGGATACACCTCCACCTTTTGTGTTTCAGTCCGGATTCTGTGGCCGAAAAGTATGGTATGAGTTATAGCCTGGTAGTGCTGGGGTGCTCTCTGGGGCCTTAAACCAGGTTTCTGTTACTGCACAGATATCTATGTTCTCCATCGTGAGGAGTGCCTCGAGTGCATGCATTTTGAGGTTTAGACTTCTGATGTTGAGTAGCATTACCCCAGTTTTTGGTTAATTGTGCTATTTACGGTGGTGGGTTTACCTTTTGAGCATTGCCTAAAAAAGGGACTATGGGGGCGGCAAAAGCCTTGGCCAGTATTCGAAAGCCTAACGGTGGCAGGTGCAAGCCATGTCTTGCGAAGCAACGTGGCTTATCGAGCAAGTCAGGTGGACAGATACTGGATCCCCTATGAATGACACCAGAAACTTAGCCAATTGTTGAAAATGATCATTTTTTCTTTATACTGTGGCATCATTCTTGGTGAGGGCAAGATGCTACTCAGGGTCAGGGTCATACCGGCCTGGGCTATGTGATCAGAGAGCTCTTCCATGTCTCTTTTCATATACTCCAGGGAGGTACGTCTCAGGTCATTCACACCAACATGGACAATAACAGAGTTGTATTTGTACTTGTTCTGGAGTGACCTGAGTGCTTGTGTTATGTGGCAGATCCTGGCACCCGACAGGCAGCTAACTGTAACCTTCTCCTTGTCCAGCCTAGTTAGTGGGACATCAGTGTGCCTGACAATAGAGTCGCCTATTACTAGTGTGTTGGGTATGTTATTTTTGCCTTAAGGGCTGTGATTGCGTGGCACACTGATTATGTGAAGTATGTGTTTCATGGTTTGTGATGGGGTGTGGAGGTTGCTTGGGTGTCTGTTCTGGAGGTCTCTGTTGCTTTTGCAGATTTTTATTTAGAGCCTCGGAGTATGTTTTCCTGTATTTGTGTGTATTATTTGCCGGTGTTGGGGTCTATGTGAGACTGGTGGTGTGTTGCAAGTATTTTCCTTCTCCTCTTGACTGTCAGTTCGTCTTGGGTTGAGAGCTTTGCCTCCAGTTTGGCTGAATAATTGCATCACTCGCATATATTAGTGCTTGGTGGTAGGAGGAAAAGGTTGTGTACATGAAGCAGTTGTAACATTGCTTCAAAATGCCCAGATTCACCAGCTGGACTGGAGAGTACACCTGAAACTGCCCTTTGGACATGCCTGAATAGGTAAAGTGAGCTTTTTTACTGATTAGCTGGTAGGGACGAATATATATCTATATATATATATATATATACATATATATATATATATATATATAGATATATAGATATATATATATATGTATATATAAATTTATATATTTATATATATATATATATATATATATATATAGATATATATATAGATATATATATATGTATATATAAATATATATATATATATATATATATATATAAATTTGTGTATATATATATATATATATATATATATATATATATATATATATATATATATATATATATATATATATATATATATATATATATATATATATATATATATATATACACACATATATTATATATATACATAGATATATACATATTATATATAGATATATACATATTTTATATATATATATATATATATATATATATATATATATATATATATACACATATATGTCTTTTTTAAAGGCAGTTGGCTAACTATCAGGAAAAAGTACAGTTGTGTACACTTAACATAAATGTAGATGTTCGAGTGTATTCACTGTTGCAGTCATTACATTAGGGTAATCTGCTGGCAAGTTGCCCTCAGTCGGTCTGATTAACAAAGTCTTTCCTGCATTGGTTGCTGTCCCTTCTTCCATGATGTCATGTCGTCAGGGGTATAAAACATGCATCCGACGCCATTACACCAGTTTTTCTTGCCCCAGATGTCAGGTGCCCCCCTAATGGGGAGCAATTAAAATTAAAAACACAAAAATATACCTCCAACCAAAAGCAAATACACCAAAATGGCTTTTAAGCATAATAAAAGAAAGTAGAAGTATATATAGCCAGAGAAACATAGGGGGCTGGAGGGAGGGTAACCAGGACTGCAACAGTGAATACACTCGAACATCTACATTTATGGTAAGTGTACACAACTGTACTATGTTCTTCGTGTTTCACTGCTGCAGTCATTACATTTGGGTAGATTCCCAAAGCTATGGTTAGGAGGAGGAGTTTATAAAGCATTAGAGCCAGCTATAAGGCCCTGCAAGACAGCAGTGGCAAAACCAGCTCTGGATTTAGAGAAAATTGATAAATGATAATGCTTGGTGAAAGTATGTACAGAACTCAAAGTAGCAACTTCTAGAATATCCCTGGGTAGGAACACCTCTGAGAAAGGCTGCAGAAGTAGATGCAGCCCTGGTGGAGTGAGATCTGATCCCCTGGGGGATAGGTTTTCCATGGTGCTTATAGCAAAAATGAATGCAATGGCTTATCCATTTAGAAATTGTTAGTTTTGAAATAGCCTTCCCCTCTGCCCCTGCAGCAAATGCTACCAGCAATTGTTCAGATTTTCTTCAAGATTTAGTCCTGTCCAAGTAGAATCTAAGTTGTCTGTGCACATCCAAGGAATGCAGAATCCGTTCCCCTTTGTTCTGTGGGTTGGGAAACAAGGTTGGCAAATGAAAGGACTGATTAAGAGCCACACTGGAAACCGCCTTGGGCATGAAAAATGGACTGGTCCTCAGAGATACCCTGTCCGCAAGAAAGGTGGTGAAAGGCTCCACTGCCATAAGGGCCTGTAATTCAGATATCCTTCTAGCTGAAGTGATTGCTAAAAGGAAGGCTGTTTTCCAAGAAAAAAATTTAAGTCTGCAGTAGCAGCTGGCTCGAAAGGAGGTAGAGTGAGCTTCTCCAAAACAAAGTTAAGGTCCCAGGCAGGGATAGGAGCTCTCCTGAGTGGTCTCAAGTTCTTTGCCCCTCTGAGATACTGCTTGAGCAGGGGATGAGAGAAGAGGGGTGGTTCTGTGTTATAGTGAGCTGAAATAGCTGAAGCATGCATTTTAATAGAGGAAAAAAGACAGGCCCTTGTGAAGCATCTCAGTTAAGTATTGCAAAATCTGAGGTAAATTGGGTGCTGCTGTGCTCATCCCTAAAGATTGGTTCCAGGCACAGAATCCTTTCCATTTGTCAGCATAAGATTTTCTAGTACTAGGTCTTCTTGCCTCCAAGATGACATCCATCACAGGTTTGCTGAGGGATGATAAGGGTGAATTTAAGTGATTAGCCAGGCTGCAAGGTTCAATGGTGGCAGCTGAGGGTGCAGAATTTGGTTCTCCTGCTGAGACAGCAAGGAAGGGGTCTGAGGCAGGTGCCATGGAGATATTTGTGACACACTGTGCAGGAGTGGGTACCAGTGTTGATGTGGCCAGTCTGGAGCAATCAAAATCATTCTTGGTTTGTCCTGTTTGACTTTTAGCACAACGTTGGAGAGCAGAGGCAGAGGGGGAAAGGCGTAGACTAATAGGTTTTTCCAGCTGAAGGACAGAGCATTCACTTTCCAGGCTTTTTTGTGGGGAGTCCTTGTGCAAAACTTGTCCAACTGGTAGTTCTGGGGGGAGGCAAATAGATCTATGTCTGGGCTCCCCCATTTGCTTGTCAATATGTTGAAAATCCGTGGTTCCAGTTTCCAATCGTGTGGATCCATGAGATTTCTGCTTAGTCCGTCTGCTAGTGTATTCAATTTTCCTGGCAGGAATTGAGCTTGTAGGTGCACTTGCTAGCTCAAGACTGTGATCCACAATGCCATAGCTAGTCTGCAGAGGGGGTAAGAATGTGTACCCCCCCTGCTTGTTTATGTACCACTTAACCGTGGTGATGTCCATCTTTACCATCAGTTGTCCTGGATGAATGTAGTCCTTGAAGGCTGTCAGAGCATTCTGGACAGCTAACATTTCTTTTTGACTGATATGTAGGTGCATTTGATTTGGGTTCCATTTGCCCTGAATGCACTTCCCTGCCAGGTGAGCCCCCCATGCATAGTCTGATGCATCTGTAGTTAGGGTTTGGGCAGCGGGGGGTAGTGTGAATAGCAGTCCCTTGTTTTGGTGGCAGGCCTCTGCCCACCATAGGAATTCCAGGTGTAGGCAAGGTATGATAGGAATCATTGTTTCCAGGCTGTGACAATGCTGACTCCATAGACTTTTTAAGTACCACTGTAGTTTCCTCATATGCAGTCTTGCATATGGAATTAGAAGAATGCAGGAGGCCATGAACCACAATGGTTGTGGTATTTGTCTTGCAGATAGCAGGGTTTTTGTGGCCACTTGTTTGAAGTAAGTTACCAAATGAATTTGCTACTCTGGCATGAGGAAAGCCATCTGGGCAGTTGTATTCAAGCTTGCACCCAGGAATGTAATCTGTTGAGAGGGTACCAGTTGTGATTTCTTTTCGTTTATGGTGTAACCTAGACAAGTTAGAACCCTTTTTACAAACGCCAGATGATTTAGAAGTATGCCCTGGTTTTCTGCCTGAATTAGACAATCATCCCGGTATGGATATATTTGAATATTTTTTTTGCCTGCAAAATGCAATAACTGGTGCCAGGCACTTTGTGAATACCCTGGGCACAGTAGACAAGCCAAAGGGCAGTGCAGAGAACTGATAATTCAAGTAGCCTGCTTTGAAGCGTAGGTATCTTCTGCAAGATTCCCCGATTGGGATGTGCGGGTATGCTTCTTTTAAATCTGGAGTTGCCAACCAAGCATCTTTGCCTAGCATAGGAAGTAACTGCATCTTGAATTTTGGAATGTCCAGAAAGGTGTTTAGAGTAGACAGGTCCAGAATTGGACGCCATGATTTGTCTTTTCTGGCTACCAGAAAAAGCATGGAATAGAAACCTTGTCCCTTTTCCTCTTCTGGTGGTGGTTGAATAGCCCCATGTTTAAGAGGGAAAGTAGTTGTTTTTGAGCCTCTGCCCACTGATTTGGGGGCAGGTCTGGCCACCCGTTTGGTGTTGGCAACGTGTGGAAATGAAATCGGTATCCCTGGGACACTATATTTAAAACCCATTTGTCCTGGGTTATGAGTTCCCAGTTCTTTGCATGAAGAGCAATCTTTCCCCCCAAAGGGGCGGCTAAAAGGTAAGTGCTTGGTAATTTTAAAAGTAAGTCATTGAGACTGTTTACCATAGGGGGGTGTCTTGTTATTTCCAGACTTGGAAGTGGAGGCCCCCCACTGCTTAGATCTGAGAGTCCCCTGGGACTGAAACCTGGTGCTTTTGGTGTGTCTGGGTATGGCTTGAAAGGATCTGGAAGGAGCTGGAAAAGACCAATTCTTAGTAGGCCAGTGCCTGCTAAATCTTGGAGGTTGCACTTGTAAGAAATCTTTAACAGTTTGCATAGATTTAGCTTTATCTTCCATCTTTCTTTAGAATTTCTTCAGCCTTATTGCCAAACAGATGGTCCTGATTTAAAGGAGCATCCAACAATTTTGCTTTAACATGATCAGGCAAAGATTGCTCCTTAATCCAAGCATACCTTCTAAGTACAGACCCAGTAACATCAGCCCTGCAGGAGGCCTCTAAAGAATCAAAACCACATTGCAAAGTATGTTTTCCAACTTGTTCAGCAGAATGCAATAAAATCCTGTAAATCTTTATTTTCCACACAGTCAGGAATCAACATAATTTTCTGTTTAAGCAGTCCAATAATATGCTGTTGATATTTTAACATATGAAAAAAGAAGTTATGTTCTTACCATAACATTCCATGTGGAGTGTTCATCTCGCCTTTGTTCTTACACACGGGTTCGGAGCCGATCCTCGGCTCCGAGTCAGCCGCATAGCAAAGCTCTGCATCTTAGAGAAGCTCGAAACCAGGCTATATCCCACAATCCTCCCTGCCATTACTCAGATCTAGTTTGCAAGTAAACCAGACCAAATAAAAACCTCAGGTGCTAAGGCTACACACTGCCACAGAACTCAGAGACACTCTCTCCCTTAACAAATTAACTAAGGGTAGTGAAATATACCCCATGAGGCAAGAAACAATATACCCGGAAGGGGTTAAGGCATTTCGACCAGACTCTAGTCCTACTCGTTCTTCCAAACACGTGAGGGAGGGAAGGGAGGGAATGTAAGAACAAAGGCGAGATGAACACTCCACATGGAACGTTATGGTAAGAACATAACTTCTTTATGTGAGAGTGTTCAATCTCGCCGTTTGTTCTTACACACGGGTAGCGTCCCTAGCTCCATCACCCCGAGTGACTCATGGAAGAACGTTCCTAAGCACAGTGGAACCAAAAGATGTCCTGTCTTTGGAGGCTTTGTCAACCCTATAAAGAGTGATGAAAGTATGTGGTTTAGACCACGTGGCTGCTGCACAAATCGTGTCCAAAGGCAGACGAGCTGCATGAGCCAAAGAAGTGGAAACGGATCTGGTAGAATGGCCCTTAGGTTTGGCAGGCAAGGCCTGATTCGACTCAGAATATACAAAAGCTAAACAATCAGTAAGCCATTTAGATAGTGTACGTTTTGTAACTGCCATGCCCTTTTTATTGTCTGCAAACGTGACAAAAAAAGCTGATCTGTTTTCCTGTAATCTTTAGTCCTATCCAAATAAAATCTTAGTTGTCTGTGGACATCCAACTTGTGCAGCATATAATCCATCTTGCTGGTATGGTTCTTGAAAAAAGTAGGGAGTTCTATGGACTGGTTAATATTCGAGACAGAACATACCTTAGGGAGGAAAGACGGATTTGTTCGCAAGAAGACTCTATCTGGGTGGAAAACTAAGTAAGGCGGCCTGACTGATGGTGCTTGCAGCTCTGCTACTCTTCGAGCTGAAGTAACAGCTACGAGAAAAAGTGTCTTCCACAACAAGAACTTCAGGAGGCAAGACGAGGCTGGTTCAAAGGGTGGCAACATTAGTTGTGACAATAATAAATTTAAATTCCATGGGAATAAAGGGTCTCTGACGGGCGGTCGAAAATGGAAGGTTCCTTTCATAAAAGCCTTACAAAGCCTGTGGGACATAATGGGAGAACCATCCTCACCAACATGGAAGTTGGATATGGCCACCAACTGTACTCTTAGTGTGGAAGTAGAGGCTCCTTTGTGAAAGAGGATAGATAGAAATTCTAGAACTTTATGTAAAGGAGCTACTAGGGGGTCCAAGAGTTGGCTAGATGCCCAGTATACAAAGCGTTTCCATTTACTCCTGTAGAGTTTTGTAGTGGAAGCTTTATGAGAGGCAACCAGAATGCGTTGAACTGCCGGAGAAAGTAGATCAGACCTGGCTAGGCAGGGAAGTGGAGCAGCCAAGCTGCTAGTTTGAGGGATAGAAGAGACGGGTGAGGAACTCCCAAAGAATGGGTCAGTAGATCTGGTACTGGGTCCAGGATCCACAGTTCCTCTGTTTGATGGGCTCGAAGAAAGGGGAACCATATCTGTCGAGGCCAGAATGGGGCTATGAGTATAACTGTCCTTTCCAGGTTCCTGGCTTTCTGAAGAAATTTGGGAATCAAGGGGGTAGGTGGAAATGCATATACGAGACCCGGGGGCAAATCGTGTATCAGTGCGTCCCTGGGGACATCCCCCGGAGGGGGTAGAAGGGCAAAATAGCTTCTGCATTTGGTATTCATCGGGGAAGCAAATAGATCGCAGCAAGGCTGGCCCCATCTGCGGAAAATTCTTTCCGCCACCTGTGGATTGAGGGACCACTCGTGAGGTAACAGGATGGCTCTGCTCAACCTGTCCGCAATGACGTTGGATGACCCCGGGATGTGCTTTGCTATCAGAAAGCGCCCCGTGGACTCTGCCCATTGCCAAATTCTCATGGCCTCTCTGCATAATGGGTAAGATCTGGTTCCCCCCTGTTTGTTTATGTACCAGACTACACACATGTTGTCTGTCTGAACTGCTACTGTTCCTAGAGGTAGGAGGGTTTGAAAGTGTTGCAACGCCAGGAACACCGCCCTCATTTCCAGAACATTTATGTGCAGGTTGTACTCCATGTTGGACCATTCCCCTTGGACTGTTCTTCCCTGAAATAGTCCCCCCCACCCTATCAGAGAAGCGTACGTGGTTATCGTGGCCGTCGGATTGGGTAGAACAAATCGACGACCCATAGTGAGATCCTGACTGTACACCCACCATGAGAGGTCTCGTTTGCAAGAATCTGTTATCAGAATCTCGTGCGCTAGGGGTAACTGCTGGAACGACCACTGCGTGAACAGCAGCCATTGGAGGAGCCTCATGTGCAATCTCCCCATAGGAACTGCAATCAGGGACGCTGCCATGAGTCCCAAAACCTTCAACACTAGTTTGGCCGGGGCTTTCCTGCTTTGCAGTAGAAGAACCACCTGTTCCTTGAGGGATGAAGCCCTTATTGGAGGGAGCTTTACCAGTGTTAAATGTGTATCTAGGTCTGTTCCAATGAATGAAATATGCTGTGAGGGCAGTAAGGCAGATTTTTCGAAGTTTATGGAAATCCCTAGGTGGGAACAAAGGTTGACTGTGTAGTCTCTGGCTTGTATGAGGCGACGCTCGGTGGTGGCGGTGAGGAGCCAGTCGTCCAGATAGGGAAACACCCAGAATCCTAGACGTCTCAAGTGAGACGCTACCACTGCCATGCATTTGGTGAATACCCTGGGGGCTGAGGTGAGCCCAAAGGGCAGGGCTCGAAATTGAAAGTGACTGGCTCCCAGCCGGAAGCGCAGGTGACCTCTGGACGGTCTGGCCATTTTGATGTGGTAGTACACGTCTTTGAGATCTATCGAGCACATCCAGTCATCCTTCTGTAAAAATGGAAGGATCGATTGAAGCGTGACCATCCGGAACTTTTCCTTCTTCACAAAGGTGTAGAGATTGCTGAGATCCAAAATCGGTCTCCAGTCCCCTGTCTTTTTTGGAACTAAAAAGAACCTTGAGTAAGTTACAGATCCTCTTTGGTCCGCCGGGACTGGTTGGATGACTCTTTTTTCGAGCAGCTTTGAAATTTCTATTGCTGCTGGGCCTCGCAGATGGGGTGGCACATCTGGAAACCTTCTTTGTTGGGGTGGAGTTGATATGAAGGGGATTTTGTATCCTCTGGTTACAATGCTTTTTACCCAAGAGTCCGAGGTAAGAGTTAGCCAGGCCTGTGGGTATAAAGCCAAGCGACCCCCGACTGCCTCCAGAGCAGGACAGTCGGGCCTCCGTTCAGGAGTGCTGGAAAGGCTTACCAGGGACAGGATCCCTGTCGCCTTGGTTCTGCGGACCCCCACTGCCGCCGGGGCGACGTCTTCCATTTCTACTCCCCCCGCCACTGGAGGGGGCATCACTCTGTGTGGCCTGGAAAGATCCCTGAGTTTTACGGAACCACATTTTTCTGCCTCGTTGCCCTTTGGGGTACAGTCTAGTTGGAGCGGAAAAACGGACTCCGACAGCAGACAGAGTCTTTCCTTCTTGCTCACACTGAGTTAGTGTCTCCTTCACTTTTTTTGCCCAAAGAGAGTGGCACCATCAAAGGGGGCGTTGGCGAAGGAAGACTTGAAGGCTTCCGCAAATGAGTACAGCCGCATCCAGGATTGTCTTCGTAGAGCAATCGCTGAAGCTGCAGCTCTACTCGATCCTTCAGCCGCATACGAGATGAGCCTCATGGATGGGTTCACTATGGAGGTAAGGGTGTTAAGCTGTGCTGTTACCTTATCTGAAACAGCAGCATCTGTGTTACCCTGGAGGGCATCTCCCAGCTCCTTGATGAGATCCCTCTGCAGACATGTAAAATGTGTCAAATAGTTTAGCGAACGCATGGAAAAAGTCGCTGAACTAAAAACACGTTTCCCATATCTGTCCATAGTCCTAGAATCCTTATTAGGAGGATGAACAGAAGAGGAAGACTCGGACATCTCCTTTTTAGTTGCTGCCGCCACCACCATAGCGTCGACTGGAACTCCCTTGGTGAGATAAACCTTGTCCTGGGGGGGGGGAGGGGGGTGGTGATAAATTTGCTTTGTTTTCGAGGGACCGGTTCCACTGTGTCCGGTGTCTCCCACGCCCTTCGAGCAATCAAATCCATTAACTCATCGAAGGGCGGAGTAACCCAGGAGGTAGAAGGTTGAGCCTCAAAAGCCTTCAGCAGCACCGACTCGTCCTCAGTGGGGGCTAGGGACTGCCAATCACCCCTCTGTTTTAAGATCTCCAAGATGTCCGCAAATGAGACATCCTCAGAGGGGGATTTTGGGGACCCCTCTGCCTCATCCAAGTCAGTGTCAGATGTTAGAGATTCCTGCGGGGAATCTAAGTGCCTCCTCTTGCACAGTCTTTTCCTCGGAACCTCATCGGAGGGGGCTTCCGGTGAGGCCTCTGAGGAACAGGGAGCACCCTCTGGGGGTGGCTGAGGCAATGGTGCTCTACGCTTTGGATGGGTCGTTGGGGCAGAAACAGAAAGCGGCCCCTTAGGGGAGGGAGAAGACGCCTCCGATGAAGTGGTTGTCTGTGCAGACAAAACCTTCCTCATAAGGTCAAAAACCCCTGAACCCCCGGGCCGAGGACTCCTCTGGTTCCGAAGAACATGGAAGCATCCCAGACATGGGGGCTGTGGGCCCCGACCCAGAGGACGGAGCCGAGCCAATCTGCGCCGAGGCCCAGAGAGGGAGAGTCAGCACCGAAAGGTCGGTACGACTCTCGGTCCCGGAACAGAGGAGAGATCGTCGGCTCCGTGACTCACCTACAGGTTCCGAAGGAGTCGAAGTCAATGGTGTCGATTGTGCAATGAACGGTTTTGGCACCGAGGGCTCCACTATCATCGGCTCATCCTCTCTCGACTCCGAAGACTGGATGGGTCTCGAAGGAGGACCTGTTGGAGATATAGGGAGGCCTTCTAGTTTCGACACCAATTGGGAGGAAACTGCAATCAACTTGGAAAGGGCCGTGTTCTCCATGAGTTTCTGCACGACACAATCCATATCTGTATCGGATAACGGTCTGGAAGATCGGGTCGAAGGGGCCGAAGATGGCACTGACCGAAGAATGGACGGTGGCGGTAGCTCCAACACCAGTTCCAAGACCTGGGGCTCAGTGAAAGACAAACATTCGACGCTCGGCCCCGAAGTCTGTGGAACCGGCGAACGAACCTTCGAAGATTAACTCGGAGCCGATGACATGGGCTCCGACATCTTCGACCCCTTCAAGGACTTAGAAGCTTGGTCCGATTTGTCCAAAGCCTCCTGGAATGCAGGCTTAAGTAGTCCCCTATCTATAAGTTTCCTGCGTCTATCTGTCATGACCATCCCGCTAAAGGAATGGCATATAGTGCAATCCTCTTGTAGGTGGAGAGGGCCAAGACAGTAAACGCAGGAAGCGTGGTTGTCAGTGATGGACATTTTCTGTCCACACTGACATCTTTTAAAGCCGGATTTGGCTTTCTCTGACATAACCGGTAGAACTAGGAAAAAATTTAAAACCACTAGCTACAATAACTAATAACTACTAAGCAAATACTTATATATATATATATATATATATATATATATAAGTATTGCTCTATAAAGTGGGAAAAAGGAGGTAGGCCACAAAAGGGAACCTATAAGAATATTACAGGATTAACTATAATAACACACACACACACACACACACACTAGCACTATATCAAAAACTAACTTTAAGACATTTAATGAACTTTTTAAACAAAAAAGATAAGAATCTTATCTGTAATATAACAAAAATCTCTCTGGTCCGAGCTCTCGTCGATGTGATCTGTTGCAGCGGCAAACTAGATCTGAGTAATGGCATGGAGGATTGTGGGATATAGCCTGGTCTCGAGCTTCTCTAAGATGCAGAGCTTTGCTATGCGGCCGACTCGGAGCCGAGGATCGGCTCCGAACCCGTGTGTAAGAACAAACGGCGAAATTGAACACTCTCACATTTGGCAGTTTAAAGCCCTGATTGCCAAGGTTGTATAAGTATAAACCTTCTTACCCAATCTATCCAGCGCCTTGGAGTCTCCATCAGAAGGGGTAGGATTTTTAGCAGTAGAAGCATTAATGCCCTTAGGCCCCTGAGAAATGGTTTCTGGATTTGCAACAGGATTTCTGAAAAGGAAATTGTGGGACTCAGGAACCCTGTAGTATCTGTCAGGTTTACTAGGAGCCGGGGGCAAGGAATCAGGGGCCATACTGGATTCCAAAAACTCATCATCAACAATGTCTAGTACAGGAGGTATAGCCAAAGACCTGTGCTGAGGTAGAAGAAGGAAATCCCTACGCCACTTTTTTGAATCAGAAAATTCTTGACTTTCCCAGTGGAAATGCTCCCTTAAGGTATGTAAAGTTCCCCCAAAAGAAAAATCCTCGGGTGGGGGGGGGGGGGGAGCAGAGGGAATGGAATACTCTGGATTAGAATCCTCATAAACAGGTATGGACAAATCCTGGTCATTAGAAGAGTCAGAAGAAACAGAAACCTGATCATAAGATTCATAATCCAGCTCAGCCCTAGGCCTCTTGGGGGGGGGGGGGGTTGACTACCCTTAATTACAGTAATTAGATCTTCAGCCATTTTTATAATTTGTTTTTTGGCATAGGGGCCTGGACATGTTGCCTGGGCGTCATTTCTTTAGACATAGATCGAGATTTAGGCCTTAGTAATAAAGGTGGAGTCAATTTAATCTGCAAGTCTGTACGCCTGAATACACCCTCAGAAGCCGGTGCCTGCACAGCGGCTCTGGACCCATCCAAGGTAGAGACATCTGCGGGGTCCATAGGTGAAGCCTCTTGCAGCATACTGGACTCCGAATGCGTCTCAGTATCTCAGTAGAGGCCTGCGAATCAGAAGTAGCAGGTATCAGGGGCTACGAAAGCGCCTCACTGAGTACCGGCGAACTGGCACTGGCTTAGGAGAAGCATCGTCGGCAGTTTTGGACCTCGGCGGCCTGTCCCTGTATTTTTTCGGAATCCCGGTAGTCGGATGGCTAACCAATGTCATTTCTGGATAATTAAATCGAGAACCAAAATATTTACAGGCAAAAATGAACAGACAACGGATAGTGCGCTGATTAAATAAAGCACAAAACTGACGGCATGGTACGTCATGGTCAGGGCCTAGGCAAGGAATACAGTACGAATGAAAATCTTTGTAAGGTATTTGCTTTCCACAAGTAATGCAATTATTAACTTTTACTGACATCAGTAAGGAGCAAGAAAAAGTTTCCCCAATGGGGTACTTAGCTTTAAGTTGAAGACTTCGGTTCTGAAACTCGAAAATGAAAATTTCAGGAGTCGGCCGACCGGCACTTGCAAACTGCTTCTGCTTCGGGCACCGCACGGCAAGAAAGACTGGTGTAATGGCATCTGATGCATGTTTTATACCCCTGATGACTTGACGTCATGGAAGGGACAGCAACCGACACAGGACCTAAGACTTTGTTAATCAGGCCAACTGAGGGCAACCTGCCAGCAGATTACCCTAATGTAATGACTGCAACAGTGAAACACGAAGAACATCTGCAGGAAGTACTACAAATCCTTCAAAGCTGAATGAAATTAATGAATGGTTAAAGTTTCGGGAAATTACTTTTATAAGAACACATGGTATTTTCTAAGGGACAGAGAAACCTTCATGTTCTGGAAATAATTTTAGAAAAAGAGAAATCCACACAGGGTGATTCAGAAACTGAGCTTCGTCACAGTTTGAATTAGAAATGCAAGGAGACAATCCTGCATCTATCCCTACATCTTCAGGTCCAGATTTTGAATCTAAAAATCTCCTCAGGAAAAGAAGAATCCCTTTTTGTTTTATCAGAAACTACTTTATAATAAGGATCAATAGCCTGAAATAAACCCGAAACCAGTCCCAATAAACTTCTCCTGTCTCAGGAAATTTAAGGAAGAGCGGATACAGGTTTAGTTTCCCTTTTCCTTTTGACAGGAAAAATGGGACCAACATTGTCATTAACGGCAGCAGGTGGCTTCCCCAGGGGTGGATACAACATTCTGACAAAACAGGTAAGACTTCCCTATTCCATCTCCCAAGACATCCAACAGTGACTCCCCCCTTGCTCACTGAGGTGTTTCCAACTAGGACAGGACTAACCCATGGTCCACAGTGGCTGTAGGTGATGCACCAGAGGGATCAGGGGTCAGAGATAACTGGTCTGAATTACAACTAATGGCCATGGCTGAGTCACCCATCTCCAGATGAAGCAAACTACTAGCCTGCTGTGGGGACAAAGGCTGTTTAACATTTTCTTTTTGTAGCTAGGAGAAGGACTGACTATGGGACTGACAGTTTATTCCATGGGCCAGCCAGAAATGGTGACTCTTTTCCCAGAGAAAACAAGCAACAAAAGCCAACAAACCTTAAAAGTCACTTTTTTACATGAAAACCACACTAAAAGGCACTTTAAAACATAGAAAAAATAGTTTTCAATTACTTTAAACAACCTTTAAACTTAAAGGAGAAAAAGAGTGCTGTTGTTAAAAAAGTACAATAAAATCTCGTGACAGTCCATTAAAACACAAGCGCCTACCTTTAAAATAAGTTTCCTGAACAAGAAAGTGTTACAAAATAAACATGTTTTTACCTGGAAGTTTCTTTTCTCCCAAGGGGAACTTATTGTCCAACAAATGAAAAGTACAAGTCAACTGTCTTTCCTCAAATGTCTTCAAAGGAAAGTTCTCTTTGGTGGCAGGAAAGTTCTGAAAGGCCTGATGCCCAAACCTGTCTTTTTAGTCAGCTCAGCTCAAGCTGACTGACTGGGACAGGGGAAGGCATTCTGAAGCCTTCGAAGCTGGTCAGCGGTTACAGCCTATGCAGGGGTGCCCTTCATATAAACAAAATCCCAATTACCTGACTTTCATAACATTGAGCCGAGAACACAAAGTCCACACCACCGACTGCTTGGAACACTGACATGTAAGTAAAAGTAAGTAACTGCTTGGCTAGCATGTTGACCTTTGCCCCTGACCTCCTTGGTAGTGGGATCTTGGAGTTAGTATATTTAATTAGGGGGGGTGTGGGTGTGAAGCCCCCCACATGCGTGTGTTTTCTTTGGTTCCATTTTAATTTGTCGGTTGGCCAACAGGTTACTTACCTTTAATTAAAGGTCGGTCTTGTGGACTTTCGGTGTTCTCAGCTCAATGTTATGATGTCTGGTAAGTGGGATCTCATTTATATGAAGTAGATTCCCCTATGCAGGATAAAACCCACAGAGCCAAGGTTACTGCAGCAGTGATATTTTCATTTTACGTACGGGAATCTTCTCTCTTTTGTTGATTGAGTGATAGACTTTCTCCTTCTTTCTTTTAGCAACATCCCTAGGGGAAGACCAAGAAGAGGAGGAATACATATCATTACATGGAAGAAGTCTCTTTTACTGGCCACCCCAGGAAGACCCTCTTAGGGTATCTCCTGTACCTAAAATGGGTGGTTCTCCCATAGTCACTAGCAATGTTACACCTGAGGGATTAGTGGATAGAGTAAGTGGTCTAAGAAACAAGCTACGGCCACTGCAGTGCCACATAACACTGGCTGAGACACTGACTGTTCCTGAACAGAAGGCAAGGGTCATGCTTTAACTTTTTTTTTTTTTTTTTTTTTTTTTTTTAGGTACACTGGAAAAAGGAACAGCAGGACTGGGGTACGTATATATGTTGTAACCAAGGAAGACACCTGACTGCTGATAAGCTAAGCTAGAAAGAGTCCATTTGGAAGATAAGCTGTCACTTAGTACACAAGAACAATATACTTCCTTCAAAAAGGCTCTGTTCCCCAACATGCAAGTTATCCAAGCAGCACACAAAAACTCCCTGTCAAAATCAGAGATACTTTCACCGAAGTGAATTTCACAAAAAAAATGACATAACTTGTCATGAAGTGTACATAAATATTCACACTCCACAGAGATCCTGCCTTTAAAACACACTTTCTGACTGATAAAAATCACAAAATTAATTTAAAAATCCAACCTAGGTAGACAGGTTATACATAGAAAGCAATTCCTAGTACTACAATAGCAGTATTCATGGAATGTCTAGTTCCTAAAATGACATACCCAAATTTTGACAAAAAAAGGTAAATATACAAAAATATTCCTACAATAAAAAATAAGTGCGGCGAGTTCTCCAAAGAGGTTTTATTGGTGTGGCAGAAAGACTGCTGTTCCTGAGAAGCCTCAGAGCTGCATCTGCATCAGGTGGGAAAAAAGTACTTTAGAGTTTTAGTCACTCTGCCTGTTTAAAAACCAGCCCTCAAAAAGGGCGCAGTCAAAGTGACAATGCAGGAGGGGACGAATTACTTGAAAGGTGGCCAGTTACTGTATCCTAGAGCAGCGAGGATGATGAACGATGCCGAGTCCTTGTGAGACAATAATATGAACAGTAAAAGACAAGAAAAGTACAGTTGTGTACACCTACCATAAATGTAGATGTTCGATTGTCTTCACTGTTGCAGTCATAACTGTAGGGTGCTCCTGTCGGCAGGCAGCCCGAGGTCGGCCAGAATCACAAAGTCTGGGTCCGGCGTCGGCTGTATAAGCTAGTATCCTGACGTCAGTACGCCTTGGTACATAGCCCTCAGCCGACGCCATCTTCTCCAGCCTTTCTTGCCCTAGATGTCAGAAGTCCCCAACAAATCAAAAATGAATCCAACAAGGAAACACAAATACACCACAAATATGAGAGAAAGAGGGGATAGGAGGGAGGGAAACCCCGACTGCAACAGTGAAGACACTCGAACATCTACATTTATGGTAGGTGTACACAACTGTACTATGTTCTTCGTGTTTCACTGTTGCAGTCATAACTGTAGGGTGGAATCCCAAAGCAGTGTAGAGGGAGGAGGCTTTAGATAGAAGGGGAGGTAAGAATACCCTGCAAGACAGCAGAGGCAAAGCCTGCCCTAGACTTAGAAAACAAGGGGAGATTGTAGTGCTTGGAAAAGTTTGCACAGAACTCCAAGTGGCAGCTTCAAGATATCCTTGGTAGGGACTCCTCTGAGGAAAGCTGTAGAAGTAGCAGCTGCTCTAGTAGAATGACTTCTAATGGTCCCTGGAAACTGTTTCCCATGATGAGTGTAACAAAATCTGATTCCATAAGCAATCCATTTGGAAATAGTTTGTTTAGAAATAGGTTTTCCAAGAGAACTGGAGGCAAAGGAAACAAACAATTGGTTAGACTTTCTGAAATCTTTAGTCTTGTCCAAGTAAAATCGTAACTGTCTGTGCACATCCAATGAATGCAAAATCCTTTCCCTTTATTTTGAGGATTTGGAAAGAAAGTAGGAAGGTGAATTGTCTGATTCAAAGCCACTTTCGAAATCACCTTAGGCATGAAAGTAGGATTGGTCCTCAAGGATACTCTGTCCTGATGGAAAATAAGGTATGGTTCCACAGCCATGAGAGCTTGCAACTCTGAGACCCTTCTGGCAGAGGTCAATGCTAACAAAGAACAGTCATCCAGGATAGAAACTTAATATCTGAAGATGCAGCAGGCTCAAAAGGAGGCAAAATAAGTTTTTCTAAAACATAATTAAGATCCCAGGCAGGGACAGGAGGGGTCCTTGGAGCAAATTTTTAGCCCCTCTCACGAACTGCTTCACCAAAGGATGTGAAAAGCAGGAGGATCAGAACTGAAATGCGCAGAGATAGCAGAAGCATGAATCTTAATGGAAGAAAAGGAAAGTCCTTTAGATAAAAGTTCCGAAAGGTAAAGCAAAATAGAGGAGAGATCAGGAACCTGAGGATCAGAGCCTCGGTCCTGCATCCAAATAGAAAACCTCTTCCATTTAGAGGCATAGGATTTCCTAGTGCTAGGCCGTCTAGCTTCCAAAAGAACATCCAAAACTTGTTTGGGAAGACTAGAGGAAATCAAATTCCTTTGAAGAGCCAAGCTGCCAAACAAAGGGTCTTGAGATTGGAATGTAGTAACTGACCCTGATGCTGGGACAGAAGCGAAGGGTTCAGTGGAAGAATCCAAGGAGGCCCCGAGAACAGGAGCTTTAAGGTTGGATACCAAAACTGTCGAGGCCAATTTGGAGCAATCAAGATGAGGAACTTGGGCTTGTCCTGCTTTATCTTCAGTAGAACCCGAGGCAGTAGAGGAAGAGGGGGGAAGGCATATGCTGAAAGGCTTCTCCAGCTGAAGGACAGGGCATCCACTCTCCATGCTGTTTTGTGGAAGGACCTGGTGCAAAAGCGAGGCAGCTGATGATTGAGATGGGATGCAAACAGATCTATCTGGGGACATCCCCAAACTGCAGTAATCCTGTTGAACAAGTTGGTGTCTAGCATCCATTCGTGAGGATCTGAAATGTTTCTGCTCAGGCTGTCTGCTAAGAGATTCTGTTTCCCTGGAATGAATTGAGCCTGGAGATGCAGATTCAAATTTAGAGCTGTGTCCCATAAACCCATAGCTAGTCTGCAAAGGGGGTATGAATGAGAACCCCCCTGCTTGTTGATGTACCACATGACCGTGGTGTTGTCTGTGCGGATTAGCAGAGGGTCTGGTTGTAAAAGGTTTTTGAAGGCTAAAAGGGCATTTTGAACTGCCAACATTTCCTTCAGATTGATGTGCCAGTGAAGATGGTCCTTTGTCCAGGTTCCCTGCTGGCAATTGTCTAGAAAGTGTGCTCCCCAAGCATAATCCGAGGCGTCCGTGGTTAGGATTTGAGTAGGTTGAGGGAGACGAAAAGGTTTTCCTTCGTTTAAAGTGCATGCCCTGGACCACCAGAGGAACTCCTTCTGGAGGCAGGGGATCAGAGGAATCAGAATATCCAGATCGTGGTAATGCTGTGACCATACACTTTTCAGATACCATTGAAGCTTTCTCATGTGAAGCCTTGCGTTTGGAATCAACAGAATACAGGAAGCCATGTAGCCCAGAGCCTGCAGGAATTTCCTTGCAGTGAGCTGAGATAGAGTTGCCAAGGTGGTGAAAGTAGAAGCCAGCTGAGTTTGTTTTTCTGGAGTGAGGTAGGCCCTTTGTAAGGTTGTATTTAAGAGGGCTCCCAAGAATACCATTTGTTGAGAAGGGATCAAATGTGACTTTTTTATGTTCACTGAGAATCCCAGTAGTAGGAGAAGACGTTGAACAAAGTCCAGATGTTGAAGCAGAAGATCTTTGCTGTCTGCCTGAATAAGGCAGTCGTCCAAATAGGGGTAAATCTGGATCCCCTGAAGTCTGCGGTAAGCCACTACTGGTGCCAGGCACTTGGTGAAGACTCTGGGCGCAGTAGATAAACCAAAGGGCAGAACAGAGAATTGAAAGTGCCTCGAACCTGCCTTGAACCTGAGGAATTTCCTGCGTTCTTGTCTGATAGGGATATGCAAATAGGCTTCCTTTAAGTCCAATGTCACCATCCAGGCGTCCTGAGAGAGCATTGGAATTAGCTGTTGCAGAGTAAGCATCTTGAACTTTGGAATTTCCAAAAGGTGTTTAACACAGAAAGGTCCAGAATAGGTCTCCATGAGTTTTGTTTTCTGGGAACCAGAAACAGCCTTGAATAAAACCCTTTTCCCATTTCTGAGAGTGGAACAGGCTCTATGGCTCTCATGGCCAGAAGAGCATCCACTTGAGTTAAGGCCTCTGACCATTGAAGTTTTGGCAGATCTGGCCAACCGTGAGTCCTTGGCAAAGTGTGAAAATGGAACTTGTAACCTTTTAAAATCACGTCCAATACCCATCTGTCCTGGGTAATATGAGTCCAATTTCTGTAAAAAAGAGACAGTTTTCCTCCGAGAGGCGTCCAGGTAAAGGGGTCCTGAAGCACAAGCGAGAGAGTCATTGAGTTTGCTTTCTTTGAGATTGGGATCTGTCTTCTGCCCTTCTAGGTGAAGAAGCAGTCCATTGTCTAGATCTGTAAGAGGTCTGGCCTTGACCACGACCTCTGGAGCATCTATATCTTCCCCTTTGAGGCCTTTCAGACGTGGGAAAGGACCAATTTTTAGAGGGCCAATTCCTGGAAAATCTAGGAGGCTGAACTTGCAAGAAATCTTTTACAGTCTGCATGGACTTTGCCTTTTCTTCCATCTTTTTAATAACTTCCTCAGCCTTAGAACCAAAAAGAACATCTTGTTGAACAGGGGCATCTAATAACTTAGCCTTAACCTGTTCAGGTAAACTTTGTTCATGAAGCCAGGCATGTCTCCTAATCACAGTAGCAGAGGCAGCAGCCCTGCAGGAAGCATCCAAAGCATCAAAACCACAATGTAAGCTATGCTTGTTAACCTGTTCAGTAGCATGCAAAACATCCTGAAGTTCCTTATCCTCTGCACAAGCAGGAAGGGAAGCAAGCTTTTGCTTTAAAACAGACAAAAGAAATTGCTGATATTTAAACATATGAAACTGGCAATTTAAAGCCCTTACAGACAGGGTAGCAGAAGTATATACCTTTTTCCCCACCTGTCTAAAGCACGAGAATCCTTCTCAGAGGGAATAGGATTTTTAGAAGTAGCAACCTTAGAGCCCTGAGAAATAGTTTCAGGATCTGCAGAAGGGTTTTTAAATAAAAATAAATGAGAGTCAGGAACCCTATAAAATCTATCAGGCTTAGAAGGAGCAGGAGGCATGGAATCAGGATTCAAATTAGCCTCAGAAAAAGCATCATCTACAATGTCCAAGACAGGAGGGATAGCTAAAGGCCTATGCTGAGGAAGAAGAAGAAATTCTCTAAGCCTCTTTTTGGAAGCAGAATATTCCTGTCCTTCCCAATGAAAATGTTCCCTCATCTCATGCAAGGTTTCCCCAAAAGAAAAATCCTCAGGCAGAGAGGCCGAGGGCAAAGAATCCTCAGCATCCGAATCCTCATAAGGGGGAAAGGAATAGTCCTGATCAGAGGAAGAAACAGAAGATACAGAAGCCTGGTCAGAGGAATCCAGAGTAACATCCTGTCGAGGCCTTTTCTCAGGAGGGGGGTGAGAACCCCTAATCATTGTAAGTAAATCTTCAGCCATCCTCAATAATTGTTTTTGTGTCTTGGGAGTGGATTCAGAAGCAGCTTGAGCTGGAACTTTAGACTTAGTAGGAGTCTTTGTCTTTGCCTTTGAAATAGTGATGTGAGTAGGCCTGAAAACCCCCTCAGAAGCCGGTACCTGCACAGCGGTTCCGGACCCATCTGAAGGAGCGACGTCCGAAGGTCCTGCAGCAGTTAAAATAGTGGGCCTTGATGGCTCCCCATGGGAGTCCGTATCGGCCATCGGTTCAGAAGTGGCGGACGACATGGGCTGCAAAAGCGCCTCACTGACGACAGCCGAACCGGACGCTGGCTCCAGCTGCAACGAGTCCTGTTTGGACCTCGGAGGCCTGTCTTTGTCTTTGCACTTCTTTTGAACTCCGGTAGTGTCCGACGACCTTCTATAATTGAAGCGTCTGCCAAAATAATTTAAAGCCCAATCGTACCTGCGCTTGATAGTACGAGAGTTGAACCTGGCACAGAACTGACAACAAGAAACGTCGTGGTCAGGGCCTAAGCAAGGTAGACAGTAAGAGTGGAAATCTTTATGAGGTATTTGTTTCCCACACGCTATACAATTATTAACTTTTTCTGACATCGGAGGAACAAGAAAAAGATTCCCCAACGGGGTACTTAGCTTTGAGAAGAGAAGTAACAACTTCGGACCGACAACAACCAAATACGCTGTTCGAAAATCGCCAACCAACGTTTTGCGAGCTGCTTTCCACCGCACGGCAAGAAAGACTGGAGAAGATGGCGTCGGCTGAGGGCTATGTACCAAGGCGTACTGACGTCAGGATACTAGCTTATACAGCCGACGCCGGACCCAGACTTTGGGATTCTGGCCGACCTCGGGCTGCCAGCCGGCAGGAGCACCCTACAGTTATGACTGCAACAGTGAAACACGAAGAACATCAAGGACTCAACTCTTGTGACACATTAACCTGAACTGTGATACAAAGATTATGCTTTAGTTTTAAGTTTGCAGTGCAAATAAATAGCACTTAGAGCTTAAGCCCATCTTCAATGATTGCAACATAGAACATAAACCAAGAGTAATGTGCTGTATTCAAAGGAAAAAAAAAACTAATCTCAGTTTTGACAACATAACGTACTTCTTACCTTGTAAATATCTTCATCTACGATAAGACCCCATCGTCCTAACTCATTTCTTGCAGCTTCACATTTATTAATGTTCATCAGCAACTTCATTAAACTGATATGATGTTGCTCAGGGCTCAAATTAATCTGCTGTGTCAAATCCTAAATTGAAAGAGCAGATACTCCATTAGATGTAAAGCAATTTCTCCTTTTCTCAGTTCAAATATGGTCAAAGTGCAATTTACATGAACAAAGGTGCAAAGCTTATCTGATCCTGAAATGTCATTTACCTCACAACAGCAAAACTCTCCAGAGTACACTGCTAACAATATATGGTGTCATAGATGAGAAAGTTCTACTGCACTTTTTGCAAATATTTCGTTTCTTTTACATCTCATTATACATATTAACTTGAGAAAGAGTACATTACAATAAATACAGGAGTTCTCAGTTCAGAAACATGACCATTCAGTGTTTCTGCAGAAATTAAAGACAACCAACAGAGTTGCCATTATCATTTGTGTAACCTCATTCCAGGCTTTTAAAAAAAGAAGTTATGTACTTACCTTCATTCTTACAGATGGGTTCGGTGCCGATCCCTTGGCTCCGAGTCGGCCTACTACAAAGCTCGAGGTCTTCAAATAGCTCGAGGCCAAGTCCCTATCCCATGACACACCTGGAGTTACCTCAGATTTTGTTTGCTGCGTGAAATAATACCATATGTCATTCTATCACTCCATAAGAGAAAGTACAGAAGGGTTGAGCAACCAGGAAGGATCCAGCATCTCGGTCTTCTAACAGCCCAGGAGGGGGTAGGAGGGAGGGACGTAGAAATGAAGGCGAGATGAACAACTCTCATGCAACGTTATGTTAAGTACATAACGTCTTTATGTGAAGTTGTTCTATCTCACTGTTTATTCTTACAGATGGGTAACGTCCCAAGCACCATCTATCTCGGGTGGCTCACAGGAGTATGTTTTTCAGGACAGTAGACCCAAAAGAGGCCCTGTTAACTTTGCAATGAGTGATAAAGGTATGTGTGGCTGCTGCACAAATGTTATCAATAGGAAGTCTTGCTTAAAAGGCAGTGAATGTAGAAACTGCTCTGGTTGACTGAGCTTTAATTTTGTGTTGAAGGCATATTGGTAGCTGAATAAACAAATGTGATGCAATCAGATAACCATTTAGACAGAGTTGTTTTAGCCACTGGCATATCTTTCCTGGAGTCTGAAAAGGAAACAAAAAGCTGTTCCGATTTCCTAAAATCTTTTCTTCTATCTAAATAAGATCTGAGCTGTCTGTGAACATCAAGTTTGTGCAAGTATTCTAGATTATTGGAGTGATTGGGAAGAACAATGACAAATCAATAATTTGATTAAGATTAGTTTCAGTGCACACCTTAGGCAAAAAGGAGGAGTTTGTTCGAAGTGAGACTCTGTCAGCATGGAAAAATCAAATAAGGAGGCTTAATGGACAAGGCTTGAAGTTCTGACACTCTGCGGGCAGAAGTAATAGCTACTAAGATAGTCTTCCATGACAAAAATTTGAGGTCACATGAGGAAACTGGTTCAAATGGAGGAAGAATAATGTGGGAAAGCAAGCATAAAATTTAGATTCCATGGGGAACAGGGAGATTTCACAGGTAGTCTGAGATGAAAAGTCCCTTTGAGAAAGGCTTTGGATAATTTGTGCGACATAATATTCAATCCTTCGAATCCAAAATGAAAGATAGAAATGGCAGCACGTTGAACATGAACTGTTGCTGCTGCAGCTCCTTTATTGAAAATCATGGTCAAGAACTCTAAAATGGAGGTCATAGGAAGGATCAATACTGTTTTTAGAGGCCCATATAGAAAATTGTTTCCATTTGCTAAGGTATAGCTTCTCCATAGAAAATTTATGACCAGATAAGAGAATTTGCTTCATCTCACTGGAAAGGTTATGGAACCTGGCTATGATGGGAATTGGAGCAGCAAAGCTGTCTGCTTCAAGGACTGCAGAGAGGGATGAAGTTCCCCCGACAAGTGCGTCAGAAGGTCAGGAACTGGGTTCCAGAATCCAAGAGTCCTCCAAAAGATGTAGTTCAAGGAAGGGGAACCAAATCTGACAAGGCTAATGAGGGGCTATTAGAATGATGATCAAGGGTTTTTGCTTTCTGTAGAACTTTGGGTATCAACGGGATTGGTGGAAATGCATAGATTAGACCCAAAGGCCAATCGTGAACGAGTGCGTCCCTTGGGGCTTCTCCTATAGGGGGAATCAAGGCAAAGTAGCTTCTGCATTTCGTGTTCATGTGACTGGCAAAAAGGTCACAGCAAGGCTGGCCCCACCTGTGGAATATCCTGCCCGCTATTTCTTTCTTGAGGGATCACTCGTGGGGCAACAAAATTGCTCTTCTCAGCTTGTCTGCTATCACACTGGATTTCCCTGGGATGTGCATTACTAACAGAAAGCGCTGGGTGGATATAGCCCACTACCATACTCTTAGGGCCTCTCGATAAAGGGGATATGATCTGGTTCCTCCTTGTTTGTTCAAGTACCAAACCACTGACATATTTGTCTGTCTGAATAGCTATCGTACCCAGAGGAAGCGAGTTTTCGAAGTACTGCAATGCCAAAAGTACTGCTCTCATCTCTAGGACATTGATATGCAGATGTGTCTCTTGATCAGTCCATGTGCCTTGGGCTGAAAATGCCCCCCACCCTATCAGGAAGGCATCCGTGGTCACTGTGGCCACTGGTGGGGGTAAAACAAAGGGACGTCCTACCGTGACATGAAGTGAGGTCCACCACCACTGAAGATCCTTTTTGCAAGAGTTCGTGATCATTATCAGGTAAGACTATTGAGTGAACACCAGCCATTGCAGTATCCGCATCTGCATGGACCCAGTGGTATGGTCAAAATTGCAGCTGCCATCATACCTAACAACTTTAGAACTTCTGATGTCTAAAAACGGTATGTTGTGATGGCAACAAGGCAGATTTTTCTGAGTTTATTGTAATGCTCAGCTGGCTGCAGAGTGACAGAGTGGAGTCCCTGGCTTGAATGAGTTGATGCCTGGTGGTGGCGGTGAGGAGCCAATCGTCTAGGTACGAAAACAACTCGAATCCTAAACGTCTCAGGTGAGCCGTGACCACTGCCATACATTTGGTGAACACTCTGGGGGCTGCAGTGAGACCAACGGGCAAGGGCTCAAAACTGGTAATGACTGGCTCCCAGCTGGAAGTGCAGATAATCCCTGGATGGTCTGGCCATTTTTATGTGGTAGTGGGATGCACAAGCCAGTGCATTTCTTTGTGCCGGTCCCAAGCCCGGATAAATGGGGAGGGTTGCATCAGGGAAGGCATCCGGCGTAAAACCTCTGTCAAATTACTGATGCGGAGAACATTTCATATTTACATACCGGATCAGTCGAGGCCCGGGTTAACGACAACCGCCACCAGTACTGTTAGCCAACAGGGTGCTGGTGGAAATTGGGCTACTGTTGGCCAAAGAAGAAGAGGAAGGGGAAGGCATGCCCGAAGGCAGGAAGAGAGGAGGAAGGATAGGAGTGTAGTACTCAGGGTAGGAACTTTGAATGTTGGCAGTATGACTGGTATGGGGAGAGAGCTAGCTGATATGATGAAGAGAAGGAAGGTTGATATATTGTGCGTGCAAGAGAACAGATGGAAGGGAAGTAAGGCCAAGTGTATAGGAGGCAGGTTCAAATTGTTCTATCATGATGTGGATGGCAGAAGAAATGGGGTAGGGGTTATCCTAACAGAACAGTATGCCAAGAGTGTTTTGGAGGTGAAGAGAGCGTCTGATAGAGTGATGTTTATGAAGCTTGAACTTGATGGTGTAATAATGAATGTTGTTAGTGCATATGCTCCACAAGTTGGGTGTGCGATACATGAGAAAGAAAAATTTTGGCGCGAGTTGGATGACCTGGTGGTGAGTGTACCCAAGGGTGAGAGACTAGTGATTGGAGCGGACTTGAACAGAGGGGATGAGGAAATGATGGGTAGGTATGGTGTTAAGGAGAGGAATGCAGAAGGTCAGATGACTGTGGATTTTGCGAAAAGGATGGACATGGCAGTGCTGAATACGTATTTTAAGAAGAGGGAGGAGCACAGGGTGACGTACAAGAGTGGAGGAAGATGCACATGGGTGGATTATATCCTATGTAGGAGGGCCAGTCTGAAGGAGACTGGAGACTGTAAAGTGGTAACTGGGGAAAGTGTAGTTAAGCAGCATAGAATGGTGGTCTGTAGGATGATGTTGATGATCAAGAAGCGGAGGGGGAGTGTGAAAGCAGTGCCGAGGATTAAATGGTGGAAGTTAAAAAAGGGTGATTGTGAGGTAGAGTTCAGGGAAGAGTTAATACTGGCACTGGGAGGCAATGAAGAGTTACTGAATAGCTGGGTAACTGCAGCAGAGCTAGTAAGGGAGACTGCTAGGAAGGTGCTTGGTGTGACATCTGGACAGAGGAAGGAGGACAAGGAGACATGGTGGTGGAATAAGGAAGTACAGGAGAGTATACAGAGGAAGAGGCTGGCGAAGAAGTGGGATTGTCAAAGAGATGAAGAAAGTAGACATGAGTATAAGGAGATGAGGCGCATGGCAAAGAGAGAGGTGGTGAAAGCTAAGGATAAGGCATATAGAGAGTTGTATGAGAGACTGGACACTAAAGAGGGAGAAAAGGACCTGTACCGATTGGCTACACAGAGGGACAGAGCTGGGAAAGATGTGCAGCAGGTAAGGGTGATAAAGGACAGTGAGGAAAACGTACTCACAAGTGAGGAGAGTGTGTTGTGTAGATGGAGAGAGTATTTTGAAGGGCTGATGAATGAAGAGAATGAGAGAGAGAGAAGGTTGGATGATGTCGGGATAGTGAATCAGGAAGTGAAGCAGATTAGCAAGGAGGAAGTAAGGACAGCTATGAAGAGGATGAAGAATGGAAAGACTGTTGGCCTAGATGACATACCAGTGGAAGCATGGATGTGCTTAGGAGAAATGGCAGTGGAATTTTTAACCAGATTGTTTAATGAAATTTTGGAAAGTCCGAGGATGCCTGAGGAGTGGAGAAAAAGTGTTTTGTTACCTATCTTTAAGAATACAGGTGATGTGCAGAGCTGCAGTAACTACAGAGGGATAAAATTGATCAGCCTCAGCTTGAAGTTATGGGAAACAGTAGTGGAAGCTAGGTTAAGAAGGGAGGTGATGATTAGTGATCAGCAGTATGGTTTCATGCCAGGAAAGAGCACTACAGATACAATATTTGCTCTGAGAGTGTTGTTGGAGAAATACAGAGAAGGTCAGAAGGAGTTGCATTGCTTCTTTGTGGACTTAGAGAAAGCATATGCCTAGAGAGGAGTTGTGGTATTGCATGAGGAAGTCGGGAGTGGCAGAGAAGTATGTAAGAGTGGTACAGGATATGTACAAGGGTAGTGTGACACTGGTGAGGACTGCGGTGGGAGTGACAGATATGTTTAAAGTGGAGGTGGGATTACATCAAGGATCAGCTCTGAGCCCTTTCTTATTTGCAGTGGTGATAGACAGGTTGACAGATGAGATTAGACAGGAGGCCCTGTGGACTATGATGTTTGCAGATGACATTGTGATATGTAGTGAGAGTAGGGACCAGGTTGAGGAGAACCTGGAGATGTGGATATATGCTTTAGAGAGGAGAGGAATGAAGGTCAGCAGGGCTAAAACAGAATATGTGTGTGTGAATGAGTGGGAGGATAGAGGAATGGTGAGAATGCAGGGAGTAGAGATGGTAAAGGTGGATGAGTTTAAGTACTTGGGATCAACAGTTCAGAGTAATGGTGAGTGTGGAAGAGAGGTGAAGAAGAGAGTACAGGCAGGGTGGAATGGCTGGAGAAGAATGTCAGGAGTAATTTGTGACAGACGAGTACCAGTAAGAGTGAAAGGGAAGGTCTACAAGCGGGCAGTGAGACCAGCTATGTTATATGAGTTGGAGACGGTAGCACTGACGAAAAGGCAGGAGTCAGAGCTGGATGTGGCAGAGTTAAAGATGTTAAGACTTGCACTGGGTGTGACTAGGATGGACAGGATTAGGAATCAGTATATTAGAGGGTCAGCTCAGGTTGGACAGTATGGAGACAAAGCAAGAGAGGCGAGATTGCGTTGGTTTGGACATGTGCTGAGGAGGGATGCTGGGTATATTGGGAAAAGGATGCCAAGGATGGAGCTGCCAGGTAAAAGGAAAAGAGGAAGGCCTAAGATAAGGTTTATGGATGTGGTGAGAGAGGACATGCAGGCGGTTGGGTGTGAAAGAGCAGAAGACAGGAAGAAATGGAAGCAGATGATCTGTTGTGGTGACCCCTAACGGGAACAGCCAAAAGAAGAAGAAGTACACATCATGGAGATCTATCGAGCACATCCAATTGTCTTTCCCTAAGATGGGAAGTATCGACTAAAGCGTGACCATCCGAAATAAGAAGTTATGTACTCACCATAACGTTCCATCTGAGTAGGTGACTTCATTTGGATGCAACCTGTGGGATTCGGATCCGACATCGGATCCGAGCCGGCAATTCATAAGCTTTAGGATCCGAGCTCCTAGTTCCTCCCTTTACCCATAATCCCCTGCTAAGCCCTGACTGACCTCAGATTGAGTTTGCCCTGTGAATACCAGTATAACAGAATCCTGGGAAACCAGGACTAATGGCGCCATGAAAGGTCAGGGGGATGGAGAGGGGATGGTTGCATCCAAATGAAGTCACCTACTCAGATGGAACGTTATGGTGAGTACATAACTTCTTAATCTGAAGTAGGAAGACTTCATTTGTCTGCAACCTGTGGGACAGAGTCCCCAGCTACCTGGATCTTGGGCGGCCATCATGGAAGGATGTTCCGGAGCACCGCAGAGCCAAAGGATGCTCTCCCTCTGGAAACAACGTCCACTTTATAATGTGAAATGAAAGTATGAGATGAGGACCAAGTGGCTGCTGCACAGATATCATCTAATGGTACTCTAGATTTAAAGGCAGCAGAAGTAGATACTGCTCTTGTAGAATGTGCTGTAATTCTCTGAGGAGCTGGCCTTCCTGAGCTGTCATAAGCCTGCAAGATACAATTAGAAATCCACTTTGACAAGGTGACCTTAGAGACTGCCTTACCCAGTGCGAATTTTGCAAAGGAGACGACCAGTTGATCGGATTGTCTATGACCAGCTGTTCTGTGAATGTAGAAACGCAACTGTCTATGAACATCTACGGAATGCAGTTTATATTCTCCTTTGTTTTTATATTTGGGAAAGAAAACTGGCAAATTAATAGATTGGTAAATATTGGATTCGGAAGCAATCTTTGGAAGAAAGGAAGGATTTGTCCTAAGGGAGACCCTATCAGGAAAAAAGGAGAGATAAGGTGGTTTGACGCACAGAGCTTGGAGTTCTGAAACTCTTCTAGCTGACGTAATGGCCACTAAGAAAGCAGTTTTCCAGGAAAGATACTTCAAGTCCACAGAGGCTGCAGGTTCAAAAGGAGGAGTGGTTAGGGCCTGCAGCACTAAAGATAAGTCCCAAGGTGGTACGGCTTCCTTAACAGGAGGTCTTAAGATGAAAGCACCCTTAAGAAAGGTTTTACAAATTTTTGCAGCCATGAGAGGTGTCGAGTCATGACTCACATGGTAATGAGAAATGGCTGCCATCTGTACCTTTACCGTCGAAGAGCTTGCTCCTTGTTGGAAAAGGTCTGTCAAGAAGTCTAGTACCGCAGAGAGTGGCGCGGAAAAGGGATCAATATTTTTATGTTCCGCCCAAATAGAGAACCGCTTCCATTTGCTTCGATAAACCTTCCTAGTAGAAGGTTTATGGGCAGCCACTATGATGGCTTTCACTGGTGAAGAGATACCGGGAGTCATTATTAGGGATGGAACTGGAGCAGCCAAGCTGTCAATTTCAGAGTGTGAAGGTTCGGGATTGGAAGCCCCTGAGGATGGGAAATGAGATCCGGAATTGGATCTAGAATCCAGGGTGGATTCACTCGGTGAGACCATACATAAGGGAACCATGGTTGACGAGGCCAGAATGGGGCAATGAGAATCATTCTGCTCCCCAAACTGCTGGCTTTCTGTAATAGTTTTTGCATTAGAGGAAGAGGAGGACAAGCATATAGGAGACCGGGAGGCCAAGCATGCACCAGGGCGTCTCTCGGGGATTCCCCGAATGGGGAAAGTAGAGCGAAGAAATTGTCGCATTTGGCGTTTGAGGGAGAAGCAAAAGGTTGCCCCCAGGCGGCAAAAATCTACTTCGCTACTAGAGAATTGAGAGACCATTCGTGAGGGGAAAGAATGGTGCAATTGAGCTTGTCCGCTAGAATGTTGGACCTTCCCGGAATGTGCGTTGCCACAAGAAAGCGGTTGGTGGAGATTGCCCATTCCCATACTCTCATGGCCTCTCGTCAAAGGGGGTAGGACCTGGTTCCCCCCTGTTTGTTGATGTACCAGACTACCGACATGTTGTCTGTCTGGATAGCAATAGTTCCTACAGGAAGAAGGCTGTGTAGTGCTTGCAACGCTAATAGCACTGTCCTCATCTCCAGAACATTTATATGCAGGGAGGTCTCTGAACTGTTCCACGTGCCTTGGACAATCCTGCCTGCTGAATGCCCCCCCACCCCCCACCCGAGGCGAGAAGCGTCCGTGGTCACTGTGGCTAGGGGGAATGCAGTACAGAAGGGTCTCCCTGTCAGGAGGTCCATCGACTGGAGCCACCAGAACAGGGAGCGCTTGCATGCTCTACTGATGGCTATCGGGCTGTTGAGAGGAAGGTAAAGCGGGGACCACTGGACCAGGAGGGTCCATTGAAGGATCCTCATGTGTAGTCGAGCATGAAGGAGGAGTGGGATGGCTGCCGCCATTGAACCTAGGGCCCTCAGGACCATAGCTGCAGTTGGAGTAGGTTCTCAGATGGCCGTGATATGACACCTCAGGTTGGACAGTCGATCTAGAGTGAGGAATGCCCGCATGTTTCCTGTGTCCAATCTTCCTCCTATAAAATCTATAAGCTGTGTGGGGGCCAGGGAGGATTTTTCTCGGTTTATGGTGATGCCCAGCCGAGGGGCTATATGAAGGAAATAGTCCCTGGCTGAGCACAGTAGATGCCTTGATGACGCTGTAAGGAGCCAGTCGTCCAGGTATGGAAACAACTGAATTCCCTGGAGTCTCAGGTGGGCCGCTACCACTGCAAGTACCTTGGTAAACACCCTGGGGGCAGAGGTGAGACCAAGGGGAAGGACCCTGAACTGGTAGTGACTGGCTCCCAGCCAGAAGCGAAGGAACCTCCTGGACCGTCTGTCCATTAGAATGTGGTAGTACGCATCCTTGAGGTCTATAGAGCACATCCAATTGTTCTCCCGCAAAAGGGGGAGGATAGATTGTAAGGTGACCATCCGGAATTTTTGTCTGGTTACAGACAGGTTCAGTTGTGACAGGTCTAGGATCGGTCTTAAGTCCCCCGTCTTTTTTGGCACCAAGAAGAACCTGGAGTAAAACCCTGATACGGTCTGATCTCGGGGGACGCGTTGGATGGCTCTTTTTGTTAGCAGCTGTGCGATTTCCACAGTTGCTACCTCCCTTTGACCGGGTGGTACATCGGGGAGGTTTTTGGATCTGGGAATACTGTGAAGGGGGATTGAATAGCCTCTGGATATCACTCGAAGCACCCAACGGTCTGACGTGATTGACTCCCATGATGTCAGGTGCCTCGAAAAACGCCCCCCCCCGACTGCCTCCAGAGAAGAGCAGCTGGGTAACCCATCAGGGTTGCTGCGTGGGTCTGTCAGAGAAAGTTTCTCTGGACCCAAAGTTCCTAGGAGCCCCTCTGCCTCTAGGACGGCGACCTCCCTGTCCTCCTCTGCCACAGAAGGATTGGTTGTCCGGAGCAGGTTGGGGTTGCTGCGATTTCCGGAACCACATCATCTTCTGTCCCTTTTGGTTCTTCGAGAAGGACCTCTGGGGAGCTGAGAAGCGGACTCCGACGGCAGACAGCATCTTCCCGTCCTTTTCGCTCTGGACAAGCGTTTCGCGAACCGTTTTGCCAAAAAGGGCAGAACCATCGAAGGGGGCATTCGCGAAGGTCGCTTTGAAGGGCTCCGCAAAGTCACAGTGGCGGAGCCAGGCCTGATGTCTCATAACAAGGCCCGATCCGCTAGCTCTAGCGGCTCCCTCTGTTGCATGAGATAACAGCCGCATAGAAGTATTAGACACCGCTCTGAGAGTGGCCATACGGGTGGAGTACACTTGTTTGTCCTCCACCGAAATGGACTCGGGGGGAGATGCAGCGTATTCCTTAATCAGGTCTTGCTGCATCCTGATCACGTGTGCCATATAGTTCAGCGCCCTCAGGGAGAAGGTTGCTGAACTAAAGACTCGCTTCCCAATGCGATCCATCGAGCGGGATTTCTTGCTCGGAGGATGCATAGAGGGACTCTCCTGAGCCAATTCCCTCTTTGTGGCTGCAGCCATCAGCATAGCATCTACTGGGGGTCCCTTAGTCCAATGTGTACGGTCCGATGGGGGAGTAAGAATCCGGTCTGGACGTTTGGGAACAGGCTCTACGGTGTCCGGGTCCTTCCACGCTCTGGTGGCAATAAGGTCCACCAGAGGGTCGGCAGGAGGGGACACCCAAGAGGTAGACGGGCCCGCCTCAAATGCCTCCAAGAACACAGACTCGTCCGAGGAGGCCTTGGGGGCAGACCACCCCCTCCCCCGATCCTTAACATTTCCATAATGTCTCCAAAGGAGACATCTTCTGGGGGTGATCTTGGGGAGCCCTCCCCTTCCTCCAAGTCCATGTCTTCAGTAACAGACTCAGGGGAGTCCACGTGCCTCCTCTTACACTTATGCTTACGAGGCACTTTCTCGGGGGGACTGTCCGAGGAGTCCTCGCCAGCAACCAGTTGTTCCAAAGGAACCACTTGGGACATTGAGGCGGGCTGTCCCTGAGACCGGCTGATGGGAGCCTGGCCCAGCTGCGAGGGAGTGCGGGATGGAGCCGAGACAGGGACCGGGGGTCCGTATGTCCTCGACAGAACCCTCTCCACAACGTCGAAGGCCGAGGGGGAGCCGACTTCTCTATGACCCGAGAGCCGACCCCCACTTGGATCCGACGAATGGATCAGAACCGGAGCCGAGACCGTCGGATCCGAGAGACTAGTGCGCTCCGACCTAGATGGAGTCGAAGAGACACCGGCTCCCTCGGATCCAAGGCTAGGCCCACGGCTCCGAGAGGTCGGGTCTGAAGTACCGAAGCACTCAAGGGAGGGATCGGATCCGAGGTGCGCCGACCAGTCGGATCCGACCCACCCCCGGGTCCAACGTTGCCCGGCTCCGAAAGCTCCGAACCCGGGAGTCGGATCAGAGAAGGAGCTATGGGGGTGAAAAAAGGGGTCGAGGCCCCTCCCGGATGGGGGGGGGGGGCAGGAGCCCTCCCATCTGCATCTGGGCCTGGATGAATCGCCTCATCATCCGGTCCATATCAGTGTCCGACATAGAAAATGTTGACCTTGACGAGGCCACCGAGGCGGATCTAGAGTGTCGCCTCAATGACCTCAACAAAGGTCTAGTCTCCACCTCCTTGGGTCCGGGAGAGAACCGAGGGGATCGGAGCCGAGGAGGAGGAGATTTAGAAGCCAGAGGGGAGGCACGCTTAGGCGGCGAGGCTGAGACAGAGGCCTCGGCCCGCCGCTTATGGTACCCCTCCCTGTGCCTCTCCTTTTCCCTCCTGGTCTCCCTATCCTCCGGTTTCTTAGCGGGAGATTGAGTCCCTGCCGGAGGAAGGGAGACCGAAGTAGCCACTGGCGATTTCTGGATAGCAGGGGCCGAGGCCGAAGCCAATTCAGGAGGGAGAAGTCCCGCCAGAACCAACTTCGACCTCCGCTCCCTTAAAGCCCGGGGGTTGAACCCTGCACAAATAGTACAACCAGATGAAAGGTGTTCAACCCCCAGGCATTTAACGCACAGAGTGTGGCCATCAGCCGGGGAAAGCTTATGGCCACACTCGGTACATTTAGAAAATATAGCCTTGGGGGCTTCAGACATAGCTACGCCCTAACAGGCCCTAAAAAAAAACACACACACACAACAAACACACACTAACGAACACCCGAGAAGGTTAACTAAAGAAGGGAGGATAGCCTAAACAAACACACTTTAACTTCTGCTAAAGTAGAAGAAAAAAAATATAGTCAAAAATATGTCACCAATTTTCTTCGCTATGGAGCTCGAAAAATCCTGTCAGCTACTGAACGCGGCAAATTAAATCTGAGGTCAGTCAGGGCTTAGCAGGGGATTATGGGTAAAGGGAGGAGCTAGGAGCTCAGTTCCTAAAGCTTATGAATTGCCGGCTCGGATCCGAATCCCACAGGTTGCAGACAAATGAAGTCTTCCTACTTCAGATCTTCTCTTATTTGACAGATTTGTTTAGGCTGCTGAGGTCCACTATAGGTCTCCAGTCCCCCTACTTTTTTGTAACTAAAAAGAATCTTGAGTAAGTTCCGGATCCTATCTGGTCTGCTGGGACTGGTTGGATGACTCTTTCTTAACAGCGTTTGGACCTCTACTGTTGCCCGTTCCCTGTAAGTGGGTGGAACGTCTGGGATTTTCCTTTTCAGAATCTGGAAATGATACTTTGTACCCAGGTGTCTGTTATTTTGAGCCTGGTGTCTGGATACAAAGATAAGTGACCCCCGACTGCCTCCAGAGTAGGACAGTCAGGCCCCCTTTTCAGGAGCGTTGGTAGGGCTTCCCAAAAAAGTGACCTCTGTCTCCCTAGTTTTGCAGACCCCCTCTGCCGCGAGGGTGGCGTTTTCTATTATTGCCCCCTTCTCTGCCCCCTTGAAGTGGGTTCACCGCGTGTGTCCTGAAAGGCTCCTTGGGCTTTTCGGAAACACATTTTCCCTCCCCTTTAACCCTTGGGGTAGGGTCTGGTAGGGGGTAGAAAAATGGACTCTAGACTCTGACGGCAGACAGAGTCTTTCCTTTCTGCTCACACCTGGTCAAAGTTTCCTGAACTTTGGGCCCGAAAAGGGACAAGCCATCAAAAGGGGTATTCACAAAGGATGACTTGAAGGGCTCCGCGAAGGAACACAAGCGCATCCAGGAGTGTCTCCTAAGAGCAATTCCTGTACCCGCTGCCCTGCTCATTCCATCAGCTGCATACAAAATGAGGCACATGGACGAGTTAACAACAGAGTTGAGGGTAGCAAGCTGGGAGGCAACTTTGTCTGAAGCTCCTGCAGCTACTGTACCCCGAAGACTATCTCCCAGCTCTTTAAGATCATCTCTTTGCAGCCACGTGAAATGGGTTAGGTAGTTGAGCGAACGGAGTGCAAAAGTCGCTGAACTATAAGTGCACTTCCCATATCTATCTATGATCCTAGAATCTCTAGGAGGATGGACAGAAGAGGAAGTTTCTGAAATTTCCTTTTTGGTGGCTGCCCCCACCACCGTGGCATCAACTGGCACACCTATGGTCAGAAAAGATTTGTCTTGGGGAGCAGAGATAAATTTATTACGCCTCCTAAGGACAGGCTGCATGGTGTCCGGAGACTCCCACACCCTTCGTGAGATCAGCTGCATAAGCTCATCGAAGGGCAGCGACACCCAAGAGGTGGAGGGCTGAGACCCGAAAGCCTTTAGCCAAACACAAACACACAAAAACATACTCGGAGGCTCTGATTAAAAATCTACCAAAACAACAGAGGCCTCCAAAGCAGACACCCAAGCGACCACTACCTGAAGACATAGCACATGCAACAGATAGTTCACAAAGTCAGTGTGCTAAACAGTCACAGCCCTTAAGGCCAAACAACATGCCAGATGCACTTGTAATAGGTGACTCCATAGTCAGACACACTGACGTCCCGCTCACCAGACTGAACAAGGAAAAGGTTACAGTAAGCTGCCTGTCAGGTGCTAGAATCCGTCACATAACACAAGGACTCAGGTCACTCCAAAGCAAGTACAAATATGACTCAGTCATTGTCCATGCCGGTGTGAATGACCTGAGATGTACCTCCCTGGACTACATGAAGAGACATAGAGGAGCTCTCTGATTATGTAGCCCAGGCCGGTATGACCCTGAGCAGCATCTTACCCTCACCAAGAATGATGCCACAGTACAAAGACAAAATGATCAGCTTTAACAATTGGCTTAATTACTGGTGTCATTCTAAGGGGATCCAATATCTGTCTGCTTGGGATGACATGCTTGACAAGCCACGCTGCTTCGCAAGGGATGGCTTGCACCGGTCACCCCTGGGCTTCCGGATATTGGCCAAGGCTCTTGCCACCCCCATAGTGCCTTTTTAGGCAAGGCTCAAAAGACAAACCCACCTCCCTAGAAAACACAAGTGAAAAAAAACTAAGGGTAATGCTGCTCAATGCCAGAAGTCTAAACCTCAAGATGCATGCTCTCGAAGCCCTCCTCAGTATGGAGAACATCGATGTCTGTGCAGTGACTGAAACCTGGTTCAAGGCTCCTGAGAGCACCCCAGCACTACCAGGTTTTACCTCATATCATGCTTTCCAGCCCCAAAACTTGGACCGAACCACAAAAGGAGAGGGAGTATCCATAGTCATCAAAGATACCCACACCTCCAGGTTAGTGGCAACGCACGAAGCATCGGAGACCATCCAGGTGAAACTAACCATAGGCAAAACTGCCCTACAGATTGTAGCATGCTACAGACCACCCTCTCAAACTCAGGAACCCCACTCAGCCTTCCTGAAGACACTGGAGAGTATGAATGTCTCTCCAAATACCATCATATTGGGAGACTTCAACTACCCAAACATAGACTGGGAACATTACTCAAGCCCCAACACCCTAGCCCAAAGGTTCCTAGAATTCATAAACTCAAATGTGATGGAACAACTAGTCACCACTCCCACAAGAGGAGATAATATACTAGACCTGATCATCACAAACATGGGGACAAAATGCTCCACACCAGTTGTATACCCCTCATTGGTGAGATCAGACCATAAATTTATCTCACTGGAAATCCACATCCCGCCCCCACCCCCTGCACAAAAGACCACAGTGAAGAACTTCTCAAAAGCCGACTTCACACTTCTTAAGACTGAAGTAGTATCCTTCAAGGCCCCTGGGCCAGTGGAAACCACAACCCACACCGCTGAATCCTTTATAAATGCCTTCTACGGGCACCTTCAAGAATGCATGGATCATGCAATCCCTAATAAAACCAAGACCCATTCCCCCAAAGGCAGGCGCCCTGTCTGGTGGACCCCAGCCATTAACAAACTTTACAACAGGAGGAGGAAGCTACTACATGACAGAGCAAAATCCCTAAAAGGGAAGGTATCTCTGATCAGTACTAGCAAAAAACTACGATCACTCATAAAATCATCCAAGGCCAACTTTGAGAGAAAAAATCGCAAAAGACACAAAAGACAATCACAAGGCCTTCTTTAGCTATGTTAGAAACCTGGGTGGAAACTCCCAGATATGCTCAGAGTTAGTCCAAAATGACACAAAATACACTGAACCCACAGACATTGCCAACATTCTGGCAGACAGGTTCAGTGCAAATTTCTCCACCCCCTCCCCCACCAAAAGGAGAAATATCTATCCCAGCAGAGTGTAGCCTCCCTAACATCTCAGATGCCCAGGTGAGAGCCGCCCTCTCTAAAGCTAAAAACACAGCATCAATGGGACCGGACGGTGTCCCGGGCTGCGTGCTACATGAACTCCAAGAGGAACTAAACCCGCACATAAGGCTTCTGTTTAATCTTAGCCTTACTACAGGATATGTACCCAAAGAGTGGCGTACAGCAACAGTGGTCCCACTCCACAAAGGCGGTGCTTCTACGGACCCTGGAAATTACCGCCCCATAAGCTTGACGAGCCTGGTCTGCAAAGCTATGGAAAGGATCATTATGGAACTCATAAACTAAGACATTGGGGACCTACAGACATTGGATCCTACCCAATTTGGCTTTGTCAAGGGCAGTTCCTGCCTTTTGAACTTGGTCGACTTTTTTGAAACAATCTCTAAGGCCATTGATGAGGGTAAGGCAGTTCACACAGCCTACCTTGACCTTGCAAAAGCCTTCGACACAATACCCCACTCGGGCATCATAGACAAACTCACCAGCTTAAATGTAAACCCATATGTCACAAGATGGGTTGCAAACTGGCTCAAGGACAGAACCCACAAAGTCAGAATTGCTGGAGCCATGTCAGACTCTAAGCCAGTCACAAGCGGTGTCCCCCACAGGGCTCAGTCCTGGGACCCCTCTTGTTCGGCATTTATTTTTCCGAGGTGCAAGCAAACATAGGAGGATTGTGGCTGACAAAGTTCGCAGATGACTGCAAACTGGGCGTCATAATTGATACTCCAGCGGACACAAGCATCCCTCAGAGAGGCCTCATAGAAACGGATAATTGGTGCCAGAGCCATGGCCTTAAACTGAACGCCAAAAAATGTATAGTCATACCCTTTGGGAAAAACAAGGTACCCACAAATTATCACATATGTGGTAATCCATTAAGTACGGAAGAGTTAATCAGGGACCTAGGGACCCAAGTTGACAGTAACCTCTCATTTGACACTCACATTGCCAAGGTGGTTAGGAAGACCTTCTATATTGCCCACCTTATCATGAAGGGATTCACATCTAGATCAAGAGAGGTCATTGTGCCCCTATACTCTTCTCTTATCAGGCCCATGATTGAGTACAATGCCCCATTTGGGATGCATCTTACCAGACACCTGCAGCAGTTGGAAAGACCCCAAAAGTTCCTCACCAAGAGGATAAAGGGTCTCAAACATATGTCATATGCTGCCCGGCTGAAGAAACTCCAGCTCTATTCAGTCGCATACCGCCTACTCAGAGGTGATCTATGCCTGATGTACAAGGCCATGTCCAATCCGGAATTAATGGACATGCTCCACCTCAGAAAATCCAAATCCATCAGAGCCACGAGAACAAGAGATTTGAACCTCAACACAGAAATAAATAGGACGTGTTGGAGGAACAGATTTATAACCCAGAGGCTCCCTACACTCTGGAATAGAATCCCAGTCCATGTTAGGCAGAGCCCCTCATTAACTCTCTTCAAGAGAAATCTTGACGAGTGGATGGGAGATCGTAGGTTTACTCCGGGGGTCATCTCTGTGTCACTACTAGACAGAGGCACAGTAAACTAAACCCTAAATGGGCATAGTATTCTCATCCCAAGGGGTGGCGAAAGCCACACACACACTGGCTAGGCTTATAAATGCCCTTGGGCAGATAGCCTAGTACAAACCTATGAACCTATAAGGAGAACCGACTCGTCTTCAGTAGGGTTTGTGGACTGCCAGTCACCCCTCTGCCTAAGGATTTCTAGTACCTCAGCAAATGAGATATCCTCAGAGTGGGACCATGGAGACCCTTCTGATTCATCCAAGTCAGTATCAGATGTCAGGGACTCTTGTGGGGAGTCTAGATGTTTCCTCTTATAAACACTCTTCCTGGGAACCTCATCAGTGGAAGCTTTTAGTGAGGTCTCAGAAGAGCATGGGCCACCCAATGGGGCTTCCTGAGGCTCTGGGTCTCTACGCTTAGCCAGGATCTGTGAAGCAGAAGCAGACACAAGCGCTTTAGGGGAGGAAGAAGCCGGACCTGAGGTTGAGGATGTCTTAGACGCCAACTAAAGATATTGCACACACTACACTAACCTTATCTAAATATTCTAAACTGTGACAAAATGTCACTAACTAAGCACACTCTAAATAAACCTTATCTAAATTTTCTGAACTGTTACAAAAGGTCACTGATAAAATACTCTTTAAACTAGGCCTAGAAAAAAAAAAAAGAGGCCAACTAGAAATTTCTAAGAAAGCACACCAAAGGAAAGGGAAATATACTATGAAGCTATAAGAGCTTATAAAAGTATCTAAAACTACTACTAATAAAATTTATCAATATAATAAACAAAAATATTTGTACAAGTATGGTTTTACTGGCCCGAGCAGCGGCAAACTAGATCTGAGGTAACTCTAGGTGCATCATGGGATAGGGACTTGGCCTCAAGCTATTTGAAGACCTCAAGCTTTGTAGTAGGTCGACTCGGAGCCGAGGGATCTGCTCCGAACCCATCTGTAAGAATGAACAGCGAGATAGAACTTCACATCTTCCGACTTGCCACACTGCAGTGAAGGTTAATGAGTTGGAACAGACTTTTTGGCTGCAACAAGTGTCCCACACCATAAAAGATAAAAGCAATACTATGCCAGGACAAAAAATCCCAATAGCCTATCCAAATGCATTGTTTTTTGTTCATAGTTATTGCTCAGTTCTGATTGTAAACAGTTGTTTCCTGAACTGACTACTCAAAGGACCAGAATACTGGTTTGCTTTATTTGTCCATGGTTCATAACAATTTTAGCTGACATTTTTTTCTTCATTTTTCTTGACACTTGTCAGTTCCAAAACTTTCTTCTGTGGATTTATGAGTAAAAAACTGAGCCCGCTCTAGTTTACCTAGAAAAACAACACACAGGTCTACAGATTCCAACCTGTTCAGTCTGTCTTATATATTATCAAATCTATGCAATCTAGATTTCTTCTAGACAACCATCATCTTTGACTGAATTCTAGCTTTGTTCTTATTACTGAGATAGAGACTGTTTTCACTGCTTACCGCTCCCAGTTATAATAAATTTAAGTAGACATCTACTGAACTGATCACATTCTTAAACCAACTGAATGATGTGGCAATAAAAAGTCTAAAGTGGGGTCAAACAAACATCTAAATCCATAAAATTGTTTATTCTACTGACTTTCCCCTCTACTGAATACATATATTTCCATTTACACTTGCCAAAAATTATTTTTTTTTTGTTTTGATGACATTTATCTTCATGTTGTTTTTATAGGACTTGGGTACACATGTAGTTACTAGGTATGCACTGTAGGAACCATTAATCAGCCTAGCCCAGATTCTCAACTGTTCCAAAGCACTGTCTGGTCAAGTGACTTGCTTAAGGTCATACAACAGGCAGATGAAGGCTGAAGGAATCAAACCCTGCACCTCTCCTTGCTACAAATTCAAAGCTTTAGATCTCTATGTCAACTGCCAGACTACTCCAATGGAATAGCTAAACACCGTGATACGCATCAGTCAAATTAGTATTGACTGATATCAAACCCAACAAATTGCTCTAAATTTTCATCTGAGGTAAGTACCTGACTCTGTATGACATTTTATCTTTCTACAGGCTATGTAGAGCCTGGTATTTCTTTTTCCTGCATTACTGATGGCCAGAGCCCGTTAGTTTCCCAGGTCCACCATCTTCTACGGCTCATCATATGCTCTGCTTAACCATTCAAACAGGTCTGCTAGCACTGAGATCAGCCAGCAATTCAAACTGGTAGCACTGAGATAAGCCAGCAATTCAAACTGCTAGCAGTGAAATCAGCCAGCAATTCAAATAGGTTTCTTCCTGGTTTTGTTGGCATCACTATAAGCTGCAATCTATCAGGTCTGCATCATCCACAGAAGGGACCCAACTGGTTTGCAGCTGTTAAGCAGCTTCTCAGCAGTGGTGGTGCCTGCGCCTTTAAACAGTTGCCAGCAGAGAGAATCCAGTTCACTTTTTTGTAACTGTCCTTTAAAAGACAGCTTCATTATAAATGATCTGCAGTTTGGTTACCTCACCTTTTAGGGATAGTTCAAACAGTTTATTTTGATATGGACAACTTGCCTTTGATATTGTGGAGGGCACTGATGGCAAGAGGGCTGCAGAGAACACATGTGGATTGCATATACATATTTTTAAAGTGTTCTTCCAAGGATATCTACGTATCAAAGACAAGGACAAAGGTACTAGGAAGTTTCAGAAAAGTACGTGTGATGGAGATTATTGTGTTCATTTGTGAATGAAGGGTGTGTTTTTGGTGTGTATGGGGCTTTGCTTACATTTGGTGGGTAATGTGTACATGTGAAATGTTTCTTTCTTTCCTTTTCTAAGTTAGCACAGCGTTACTGTATTTTTAATGTACAAGGACTTTTTTAAGTGGTGAGGTGTGTTTTTACATGCTTGTGTGTACATGTGTGGTGGTGGGAGATGACACTTAAAATTTGTGTTTAACTGATGTGGATTTACAGGACTACTGGTATAACTGGGGCCACTTATATTTTGGAGTGAATGAAATTAAGAATTAAACATTTTAGCCATGCATATTTAAGTGATGTCTGGTGGGAGGAGTGACAGTTTATAGATAAAATTGACTGATCCATTTGTTGGTTGGTTGGTGTGTATGCGCGTCGGACTGCCTGCATGGAAATTATAATAGGACTGCAGTGACTAAATGAGAGAGGGTAGTTGTGTATGAAACTATATCTTGTAGACTCATTTACACAGTGTACATTTATATGAAATAACCTGGAACATTTCTTTTTTGGTTACTGTTTATTGACTTTTACGGTATTGGATAGTTCATTCTGCATTCACACTGCACATAAATTATAGATCAATCATGGTTGGAATGGATCACCTGCACAGGGGACAGTAGGGCAAGGAAGCACTCAAATGTCTTCTGACAGTGTAGTTGGTATGTTTATTTTTTTCTTCTGGCTTCAGTATTTCACCATTCAGACAGCCTGCAAATCAATAAAGCATTTATCGTGTCCTGTACCTTGCAAAAAAAAAAAATAAAAGCAAAAATCTGTCAGAAAATTGCTGAAGACTGTGATCTAGAATTTAGACCAGAGGGCCTGTATCAAAACAAAGGGAAACTTATTTGGTTTGTAACGGGCTGCTTACATCACATCAGTGAAATAAAGAGATAGGAGGTAAAGCAGAGTGCATCATGACAGACAACACTGCTCACAAGTTATAAAGTTGGCAAAAAAGCAGTAGTAGTCAGAAAAGAGATCGTTATAGATACTCCACAAGCAAGATGTGCTAAAAGCGAGAAAAACTGCCACAGACATACACTTCGGCATTAGCTGTACTTTCCAAAGTTTCAGGAACACATGGAAGTAGATATTCGCATTGCTATACTGGGAAGACCACTAGCAGTCGAAAGCGATGAAAGTACAGACAGCAGTGCACGTTGCATGGAAAATGTTATATTTGTTATCCAGGGAGGGAAGTCGTATAAGCTGTGCTGAAATCACTGTAAAACTATTGTGGTAACGCAAAAAATGCAACTGCCTTTGTGAACAACAGTGCAAGCTACATGATTAAAAGCTTTACGCAAGTACTACATGGAATCCTGACAGACCATGTTATACACGTTCTTTGCTGAGATCATTTGCTGTCATTTCTGGGTGACACATGGGCACACCATTACAAGACTGTCAATGAATTTGTAGCACTTATGAGATACGTCTTCCAGCAGCCTCCTGAATATGTAGCTGTCTTTGAAGAGCATGGGCTCGACAGACACCTCACTGCATTGCCACCCCTGCCAGTGCTAACAAGAAAGAACACACGGTTCGTAGCTGTGCAGTACTCTGCACCAATGTAATACCTGGGGTACTTCTTTGCTAAAGACAACACTGATGGAACATCCATGAACCAGCTGCAGACTGCTGTGTGACTGGTATTTGGAGCTTAAAATTCAAATGAGTTTCATCTTAGAAAACTCATCAGACGATCAACATCCATCAAAACCATGCTGTTTTAAGGACAGACCTCCTGCAGCAGTATCGATGTATGACATAATGTCACTCTGATGATGTTAACCTGAGACAACAAAAATAACAAGCTTTGGGGAGATAATTGATGAACTTGTCTGCTTAGCCCCACTTTCAAGGAAGACAACACCCAGCTGTTCAATTCTGCCTTTACAGTCATTCTACCAAAACTCGACAAGCATCTCACTAGCAACCATTCTGTTTCTTTTTAACCCATATAAATTTATCAAATCTTAACAATGATTTTTAGATGAGTAATCCGGGTCAGTGTCTGAAAGAATGAGAAAGTGTGTTCATCAGGTTCTACAGGATCTACCACCAGTCCTCATTTCACTAGTACAGGTGCTAGCTTTCAAAGGCTGTGCAGATCCCAACACTTTCTGAAGCTGCATTAACAGCTAGATTCAGCCTCCAGTGCTCATTCTCAGCAAATGGACAGACGTTAGGTGATCAAAGTCAGACGTTTGGTGATCAAAATCAAATATTACTATATAACCATGCTGCTTTTCAACAGCAGCAATAACAAGCAGTAGGCCATGCAGCTATCAAATTCCTTCAGGAAGCTGGATATAATGTATTATATTTGTATTTACACTCTGAATGTGTGCAGTTTTGTGTGTTAAACTTCTGCTTTCTAAAGATTTTTTTCCTTACTCCGCCATTGTGTGATTGTGATGTGCCTTGCTTTGCTAACCTGTTTCAAGATAGGTACCAATAAAAACAGCACTCGTACATTTGTAAAAATTTTGGAAAAAAAAACACTGAGTTCTGAGGGACCAGGAATAAAGTTTGATTTTTTTTTGTCACAAAAATCAGTAGCCCTGCAAATGGTACATACAGAAAGTCTCTCCATCCCCCCAACCGTGGCCTAACTGGAGTGTTGGGCATGTTCTGCTACTTAACACTTATTTATGTTTAGTGCAGTATCCCCAGCTTGGTAATGGTTTCTTTTCTCTTTACCAAGACAGGGTGGACATGCCTCTGTGGTAATTTACCGGCTGCAGTCTTAACTCCCTTTCCTTGGGGATCCTGCTCTGATGATTAAGGCTGCCCACCACAGGCCATGCATATGTATCAATACACAAATACAGGTATATACCCAAAATGTAAGGACAGATATACGCATATACATTATACATGTCCAAATATGAACGCATACATAGAGACAGGCAGTCCAAAGGGACCATGAGAAAAGACAACCAGCCACCAGTCGTACCTATTCTTCCAGAACACGGAGGGGGAGGAGGGCGGGAATGTAAGAACAAAGGCGAGATGAACAACTCACATGGAACGTTATGGTAAGAACATAACTTCTTTATGTGAAGTTGCTCGATCTCGCCGTTTGTTCTTACACATGGGTAGCGTCCCTAGCACCCTAAACCCCCGGGCGGCTCATGGGAGAACATTCCTGAGAACAGTGGAACCAAAGGAAGCCCTGTCCCTGGAGGCCCTGTCTACTTTGTAAAGATTAATAAAGGTACGAGGTTTGGCCCAGGTAGCCGCTGCACAAATGGTATCTATCGGTAAGCGAGCAGCATGGGCTAAGGAAGTAGAAACAGCTCTAGTAGAATGAGCTTTAGCTTTGAGTGGAATAGACTGGAAGATGAATAAACAAAGTTTATGCAGTACGAAAGCCATTTGGATAACGTGATCTTTGTTACTGGAAGTCCTTTCTTATTATCTGCATGAGAAACAAAAAGTTGATCTGATTTCCTGAATTCTTTTGTTCTGTACAGATAAAATCTCAGCTGTCTGTGCACGTCCAATTTGTGTAACATGTATTCCAATTTATTGGTGTCTGAAAAAGGTGGAAGTTCTACGGACTGGTTAAGATTAGATTCTGAGCAGACTTTTGGTAGAAAGGACGGATTAGTACATAAGGTGACCCTGTCCGGGTGAAAGATCAGATACGGGGGTCTAATTGATAGTGCCTGCAGCTCTGAGACTCTGCGAGCTGAAGTGATTGCAATAAGAAACAGGGTTTTCCAGGAAAGAAATTTAAGTGGGCATGACAAAGCTGGTTCAAAGGGTGATAACATGAGTTGGGATAGCACCAGATTTAAATTCCAAGGAAAAACCTGACTTCGAATGGGTGGTCGGACATAAGTTCCCTTCATGAAAGCTCTACAAAGTCTGAGAGACATAATTGTAGCACCCCTTTCACCCACATGAAAATAAGATATAGCAGCCAGCTGTAGCCTTATGGTGGATGTCGAAGCCCCTTGATGCAAAAGAGTAGACAGAAAATCTAGAACCTTATGAATAGGAGCAACCAAGGGATCTATACCTTGTTTGGAAGCCCAACACATGAAACGTTTCCACTTGCTCTTGTACAATTTTCTAGTGGAGGTTTTGTGGGAAAAATAAAAATATGTTGTACTGCTGGAGACAAAAGATCTGACCTGGCTAAGCTGGGAATTGGAGCAGCCATGCTGTCAATTTGAGGGACGAAAGAGAGGGGTGAAGAACTCCTGACGAATGGGTCAGAAGGTCTGGCACTGGTCCAGAGTCCAAGGTTCTTCTATTTGGTGAGCTTGGAGGAAGGGGAACCAGATTTGTTGAGGCCAGAATGGTGCTATCAAGATGATCGTCCTTTCCAGACCTTTGGCTTTCTGTAGAAATTTCGAGATTAGTGGAACAGGAGGGAAGGCATATAGGAGACCTGGGGGCCAACCGTGCACAAGTGCGTCCCTGGGGGCGCCCCCCGGAGGGGGAAGTAGGGCGAAATAGCTTCTGCATTTTGCATTCAAGGGGGATGCAAAACAGTCACAGCAAGGCTGGCCCCATCTGCGGAAAATCCTTTCCGCTACTTGATTTTTGAGGGACCACACGTGAGGCAACAGGATAGCTCTGCTCAATCTGTCCACTATTATGTTGGATGTCCCCGGGATGTGCGTTGCTATGAGAAAGCATCCGGTGGACACAGCCCATTGCCAGATTCTCAGGGCCTCTCTGTATAAGGGGTAAGACCTGGTTCCTCCTTGTTTGTTTATGTACCAGACCACCGACATGTTGTCTGTCTGAATTGCAACTGTTCCCAGAGGTAAGTAGTCGTGAAAGTGTTGCAACGCCAGGAACATTGCTCTCAACTCCAGGACATCGATGTGCAGACTGTATTCCATTTTCGACCACTCGCCTTGAACTTTTCTTCCCTGAAAAAGTCCCCCCCCACCCTATCAGGGAAGCGTCCGTGGTGACTGTGGCTATGGGGGGGGACGGACGAACGGGCGGCCTATCGTAAGCTCGTGGCTGTTCATCCACCATTGAAGATCCCGTTTGCAAGACTCCGTGAGCAGGATGTTGTGTGACAATGGTAGCCGTTGGTAAGACCACTGTGCGAAGAGTAGCCACTGGAGGATCCCCATGTGCATTCTCCCTAGGGGGATCGCGATAAGGGTAGCTGCCATCATGCCTAAAACTTTCAAGACCTGTGCAGCGGGGACTCTCTTGTTTTGTAGAAGAGTACAAATCTGTTCTCTCAAGACTGAAACTCTTGTTTGGGGAAGCCTGATCAGAGTTAAGGTAGTGTCCAATTCCGCTCCTATGAATGATATATGCTGTGAGGGCGAAAAGGCAGATTTTTCGAAGTTCACCGTTATGCCTAAACGGGAACAGAGATTGACTGTATAGTCCCTGGCTTGCAATAGGTGATGCCTGGTGGTGGCGGTAAGGAGCCAGTCATCTAAGTATGGAAACACCCGGAATCCTAGTCGTCTCAGGTGGGACGCCACTACTGCCACGCCATGCACTTGAACACCCTGGGGGCTGAGGTGAGGCCAAAGGGCAGAGCTCGAAACTGAAAATGACTGGCTCCCAGCCAGAATCACAGGTGATCTCTGGATGGCCTGGCCATTTTTATGTGGTAGTACGCATCCTTGAGATCTATAGAGCATATCCAATCGTTCGTTTGAAGAAACGGAAGGATCGATTGTAGCATGACCATCCGGAATTTCTCCTTCTTCACGAAGGTATTGAGTTTGCTGAGGTCCAGTATTGGCCTCCAGTCCCCTGTTTTCTTTGGAACTAAAAAGAACCTTGAGTAAGTTCCGGATCCTATTTGGTCCGCCGGGACTGGCTGGATGACTCTTTTCTAACAGCCTTTGTATTTCTATGGCTGCCTGATCCCGCAGAGTGGGTGGAACATCTGGGAATCTTTTTTGGGTGGGAGGATTGTTTAAGAGAGGGATGTTGTATCCTCTGGTTATTATGCTTTTTACCCAGGAATCTGAAGTGAGATTTAGCCAGGCCTCTGGGTATAAAGCCAAGCGACCCCAGACTGCCTCCAGAGTAGGACAGCCAGGCCTCCCCCTCAAGAGTGCTGGAAGGGCTTCCCAGGGACGTTATCCCTGTCGCCCTGGTTCTGCGGACCCCCTCTGCCGCCTGGGTGGCGTCTTCCATTCCTTCCTCCTCCTCTGCCTCTGGAGAGGTTTTCACTAGGTGTGTATTGGAAAGCTCTGTGAGTCTTCCGGAACCACATTTTTCCACCTCTTTGCCCTTTGGGGTATGGTCTAGAAGGGGTGGAAAAACGGACCCCTACGGCAGACAGGGTCTTTCCTTCTTGCTCACACCTAGTGAGTGTCTCCTTCATTTTGGGCCCAAACAAGGAGGAGCCATCAAAAGGGGCATTAATAAAGGATGACTTGAAGGCTTCCACAAAGGAGCATAGGCGCATCCAGGATTGTCTCCTCAGAGTGATCGCTGAAGCTGCAGCCCTACTCGATCCTTCGGCTGCATACGAAATGAGCCACATGGATGAGTTAACGATAGAGTTTAGGGTATTGAGCTGTGCTGCCACCTTGTCTGAGACAGCAGCATCTGTGGTACCCTGTAGAGTATCTCCCAATTCCTTGAGGAGATCTCTCTGAAGACGGGTAAAATGAGTGAGGTAGTTCAGCGATCGCATGGAAAAAGTCGCTGAACTAAAAATGTGCTTCCCGTACCTGTCTATCGTCCTTGAGTCTTTGTTAGGAAGATGAACAGAGGAAGATGCCTCAGACATTTCTTTCTTGGTGGCCACCGCCACCACCATAGCATCAACCGGAACTCCCTTGATGAGATGCGCTTTATCCTGGGGAGCAGTGATATACTTATTGGGTCTCCGAGGGGTTGGTTCCAAAGTGTCAGGGGACTTCCACGCCCTTCGAGCTATTAAATTCATTAACTCGAAGGGCGGAGTTACCCAGGAGGTGGAAGATTGAGCCCCAAAAGCCTTCAGCAACAACGACCCGTCCTCAGTGGGGGCAAGGGACTGCCAGTCAACCCTCTGTTTGAGAATTTCCAGGATGTCGGCAAACGAGACATCCTCGGAGGACCATGGGGACCCCTCTGACTCATCCAAGTTGGTGTCCAATGTCAATGATTCCTGTGGGGAATCAAGGTGCCTCCTCTTGCATAATCTCTTCCTCGGGACTTCATCAGAGGGAACATCTGGTGAAGCTTCCGAGGAGCAGGGTTCACCCTCTGGGGCTGACTGAGGCTTTGGGTCTCTACGCTTGGTGGGGACCGGCGGTGCAGAGACAGAATGCGGACCTTTCGGGGAGGGAGAAGAGGAATCTGAAGATGTGATGGTCTTACCAGACAAAACCTTCCTCATGGCCTCGAAGGCACCGAAGCCCCGGGCCGTGGACTCCACCAGTTCCGAAGAAGACGGTAGCCTCCCCGGGCCCGGAACCACGGACTCCGATCCAGAGGATGGAGCCGAACTAATCTGCGCCGAGGCACCGAGGCGGAGAGTCGGAACCGAAACTTTGGTTCGACTCTCCCCGCCGGAACTGAGGAGAGAATGTCGGCTCCGGGACCCCTCGATGTGTATTGAGGGTGTCAAGGTCAGTGGAGCCGAAAGCACTAAAGAAGGCTTCGGCTCTGGGGGAGCAACAATAATCAGATCCTCGACTCCTGGCTCCGATGACTCGATGGGTCTCGAAGGAGGATCTATGGATGGAACCGGAATAGCTTCAAGCTTCGAAACCAATTGAACAAAACCGCAATTAGTTTGAATAAGGCTGTGTTCTCCATTAGCTTCTGCACCACTCGATCCACATTGGTGTCTGACAGTGCTCTGGAGGAATGGGTCGAAGAGGTCACCGAGCAAAGGATCAATGAAGGGAGCAGCCCTGACACTGGCTCCAAGACCTGGACCTTGCCCCAAGGCAGCAGCTTGGTGCTCAGCTCCAAGGTCTGTGGAGCCGGCGACCGAATCTTAACAGAGGTACTCGGAGCCGATGACTGGGGCTCTGATACCTTTGAAGACTTTGATGACTGGTCTGCCTTCTCTAAAGCCTCCTGAAACTCCGGCTTCAGGAGACCCCTCTCAATCAGTTTCCTGCATCTTTCCATCATCACTCTGCCACTAAACGAGTGGCAGATCGAGCAGTCCTCCTGAAGATGGAGAGGGCCTAGACAGTAGACGCAGGAAACATGGTTGTCTGTTATGGACATTTTCTGTCCACATTGGCAACGTTTAAAACCAGACTTGGCTTTCTCTGACATATTCTGATTAAACCAAAATACAGTGTAATACTAATATGTATATATATATGTATATATATATATATATATATATATATATATATATATATATATATATATATATATATATATATATACACACACACACACACACACACACACACACACACACACACACACACACACACACAATAACTAGCCTGACTAAACACACAGGTAAAATTTTTTTTAATGAGGCCTAGGAGCAGCCGCTCCCACAAATTCTTAAACACTATTGTAAACTATTTTAAACAACACACGCACTACACACACTACTACTGCTAATACTAAGAAAAATCTAATTATTTTTAAGTTTTTAGAAATATATAGAAAATTTTTTTGTATATATAAAAAAAGAATACTGGCCCGAGCTCTCACTTGATGATGAGACCTGTTGCAGCGGCAAACTAGATCTGAGGGTTAGCAGGAGAGGATCATGGGATACGGACTGTGCCTCGAGCTTCTCTTAGACGCAGAGCTTGGAATGTGGCCGACTCGGAGCCGAGGGATCAGCTCCGAACCGTGTGTACGAACAAACGGCGAGATCGAACAACTTCACATCTGTTGTTTCTGCTTCATTACAGCATGAATATATTCAGACTGATTTTGCATTGTGGCCACCCACGTTTATTACCCACTAAGAGAACACCAAGAGTAGTAGTATTTTGGCCTTCATTATCAAAAGACACTGACAGTATTCTTTCTTCTTGTTCGAGATGTAATAGTACCAGAAAACATTTAAAAAAGGAACCACTTTAGCTAAACTCAGTACCTGAATTACCTTGGTCTACTGGTTTGATATTTATCTCCTACCAAACTTAACCTCAACAGCTATTATCATTAAGCTTAAGTGCCATTTTTCAGTTCATGGTAGTCCTCACAAACTTTATTCTGACAATGGTACTCAATTTACTTGCCAGCTGTTTCAGAAATTTGCAAGAGAATGGGACTATGTCACTAGTCATCCCGAATATCCTCAGTCCAATGGTCTAGCTGAATGTGCAGTACAGAGTGCAAAGCAATTACTTGAGAAGTCAAAGCGTGGCAATACCAATATATTCTTGAACTTACTTCATCTCAGAAACATACCTCATGATGATATTCTTGGATCACCTGATAAAGACTATTTTCCAGACAAACTAGAACTACGGTATCTACATCATCAAGTTTGTTGAAGCCTAACTCCAAAAACAATAAAACCATCAAGGCTCAGTTGCTGAAAAGTGTAATATCCATAAATCTAGTTATGACAGATAAAACAAGATTACTTCATTCATTGAGGGAAGGAGAGAGTACGAATCTAGGCAACGAAAGATTTTGATTGAATAGGACAGATAACAGGCATGTGTGCTGAGCCAAAATCTTAAAGGGTAAGCTCCTAGGGTGTAGGGTATGGAGGAATTAGCAGACATCTTCTTCCTGTACCAGAATAATCACCATTTCCATCACAACATTGTATCTGTGATGCAGATTCTAAATCAAAGTCAAACATTGTTTCCAGACCAGTATGTGTTCAAAAGTCTCATTCTGTTACAGAGAGTAATTTGAACATTCCACAACTCAACCATTTTGCAGAGAATGTTCCAGTTGCTAAAAGTGATTCTCAATTTTATGTCACACGACGTTTCTAATCCTAGTGTGAAATACACAGCAATGTGGACTTGATTGTATATACATGTGTCCGTTGTATTGCATAATACATGTCTCTAGATTATTTGTGATTTCTGCATGCTAAATATCTCACGACAAACTGCACAATCTCTTTCTCAAAGAGGGAGGACGTAGATCAGTGTGTAGCGTGCGCGCGCTATGTTTTTAAGGAAGCATGCGAGGCTGTGCATGCACGTATATATTCCAGACAAATGCAATCCCTTGCGCCATTTTGAAGAAGCATTTTGAAGAAGCAGCAAGTATGTATGACCACAGCAGTTAGTTTGTATACAAGTTACTTAGTCATAGTCAAATAAGCTTTACAGTAATGTTTGTATAAAATAACTGCTTAAACAGAACCCATGAAGACTCGTTTATTTGTGTAGCAACACAAAAGAGACAAGGCCTATGATCTTGACGTCCTCTGCAAATTTGATGATTTTTATTGGACTCCTATCTAGCCACACAGTCATGTGTCAGCAAGATGAATAATAAAGGACTCAAGACAAATCCTTGTGTTATCTCCATTTTCAGATTTATCTATTGTGTTTAGGTGCAACACTGCTTCATCCTTACTGACAGGGAGTTTGTTTACTACCATTTTGTTTACAACGTCAAATCTACTGAATAAGTTATTTAGCTCATTCAACAACACAGGGCTGCCATCACAAGAGGTTGATGCAGGTTTGTAGTTAGTTATGGTCTATATGCCTCTCCATAGACTTCTGGAATCATTTTGATCACTGAATTGCCCCTAGATCTTTCTGCCATAGGTTCTCTTTACTTCATTTATACCTTTACTCAGTTTTCCTCTGGCTACTTTTTGGGCTTCCATGTCCCCCTGGATCTGAATGCTGCAATTCGTGCTTTTAAGAGCTCATGCACTTCACTGGTTAACCATGGCTTTTGGTTCACTCGTATGGTGATGCACTTGGTGGTAGTTATGTTATCTACACATTTTGAGATGTAAGCTCTAACCGACTCTGTATATGCTTCCAGATCAATTTGGTTGTTTAACAGGGATGCATCCTTAAACAATAACCAATCGGTACACTCAAAGCAGTCCTGCCGGGTTGAGACTGCTTCCTGAGGCCATTGGCTTATATATTTCCTTGTTGGTTTGTCAGATTTTAGCAGTGGCTTATATGGAGGAACCAGCACGAATGCAAGATGATTAGAGTTTCCAAATTGTGGATAAGGTGCTGCCTTATATATCTACTTTATGGTTGGTGTATACCTTTTATCCAGTGTTACTTACACCCCTTGTGGCAAAATTCACTTGTTGATGGTAGTGGGGTAGTACCATCCTTAGGTCAGTTTGGTTAAAGTTCCCTCCAATTACCTGTGCAATGTCTGCGTTTCTGTTTTGGATATAACTTATGGACTGATACAGAGCAAACGATGTTTCATTGGTGCTCGCACTGGGTGGGATGCAGACTACCAAAATGTACACTCCATTAAACACTCTAGGCAGATAGTATGGCCTGCATTTTACAGACAGGAATTCAATATTCTCTGAGCAGAAAGAGGTAATCATGTCACAGTTACTACACCACCTATAGTTCACATATATTCATACTACCCCTCCTCATGATTTGCCACATAGTGACTGAATTATATCAGATCTGAATAAATTCATTCCCTCTACATTTACTGTGCTGTCATTGATATTTGGACTTAGCCACATTTTGGCAAACACAAACAACTGATTCTCACCTTATTTTGTGAAGAGTTCCAGCCTTAAATGATCCATCTTTCTGGTGAGCTTACATTAGCCAGAAGTATGGAAGGCAAAACAGGCCTGTCAGGATTAGTTTTTAATCTGTTAGTAAATTTCTGCTCTGGTTCCTCTTTTTCCTCAATCTTGCACATCTTTTCCTTTTTAAGTATTTTCCAGGGGCAATAAATGTACAATTAGCAAGATGTTTACATTTCTGGGCATCTTCTAGCAGAATGCTCAAGTTTAGGAGTTCCTGTAGTATGTTCAATCTTATCGGCTCATCATACAAACAGCATGGCAAGACTGTAGATCCAATTTCTAGTAGATTGTTTGCATTGTAGCTTAATGTACCTTAATTTTCTGACTCTGTAACTGATTTTCCTTAAGTTAAACAAGACAAAAACACTTTTCTGATGGGATTTGAAGCAGATGCTGCCACACAGGGCACCGCCATTTTGAAATGGCGAAATGAAACTTTGAAAATTATTATTATATATATACACACACACACACACACATATACATTATAGACATATACACACACACACACACACACACATATATATATATATATATACATACACACACACACACACACATATATATATATATATATATACACACACATATATATATATATATATATATATATATATACACACACACACACACACACACACACACACACATATATATATATATATATACACACACACACACATATATATATATATATATATATATATACACACACACACGCACACACAATGACTATCCATCAACATTAAAAATGACTGCAGCACAAGTAAGATTGAACAACTGACTGACTAAAAAAAAACAAGAGTTCAAATATAAAGCACGCCACTCACCAGTGATAAATACTTTGCAAATGTGTATGACGTTCGTAAACTGGGGCATGTGTCTTATCCTGAATACAAGTTTTAGATCAGTGTCTTCAGCAGAAAAGGGGCTAACACTTCTATTCCCCATCAGACAGACTTCTTTACTTCAACACAGTAGTCATACAAGCATGCAGAAAAGTAGAAAAAAACATAGCTGGATTATCTACAATAACAGCATCTGTTCTACAAACATTACCACCTACGCCAGGGGGCAGAAACAGCCTGCAGATCATGTAAAGATATCCTAACTGCGACTGCCTAAGCATAACCATACATTAAGTCCGCACAATCGATCACTATGTGCTTTCTCAATTATCCATATTAACAACCACTTTTACTATTCACTTCAACCTCCCCTTACCAGGTGCTAAGCTGACAATGTGCACTTGTAAACTATACACAAACATGCAAGCTTATGCAATTTAGTCCCAAGCTTGCAGTATAAACAGGGTTCATTTATAATGACTAAAGAGAAAAAAATGAAGCAAAACTATAAAATAGAAAAGAACAGTCTTACTTCTGTAAATACTCTCACAAAATACAAAACTGTCTTCATAAACACAAATTCATACTGCATATGTTTTGAGTAACACAGTTTCAGTATTTAAGGTATAAACCAACAGTAGTAAAAACAGGTGTAATTAATTTTACTCCCTATTCCAGAAATAGGATAAAATGCAAACAGGGTATCTTCCAACTCCCCAATTTTTTGTTCCTGTCCGAAAAATCAGCTAAATTCTTTCCTTTTGTGCACCGAGTTAATCTATTTGTTCTTTTACTGGGGTGAGAGTCCTGCAATCCTGAAAGAGGCAAGTGTGAGCTGTTAGGAAGTGGGATAGTTTGCAGATATTGTGAACTGTCCTATAGCCACATCCTGCTGCCCTCACAAGGTCCATGTGTCTTGAGAACAAGTGACACATGAGAAGTAACATTACCAAGCCAAGATCTACTTGCTGCCTGCAATACAACTGCAGGAGGTAATGCCAATGCATTGAAGCCAAACCACCTCCGTCTGCCTAGGATGGGTGAATAAGCATTGGCTCCTGACTCCCATCTTCCCTGCTAAATCCCTCCGGCAACCATGCTGCTAGTTATGCGCAGTCAATACCACTTCCAACTTGTTACTGCAGCGACAGCTTTGGCCTGATTCCTCCCTTCAAGCTCAAATTGCCTTGACACTCCTCAGTAAATGTCTTGGACTTAGGATGCAGAATCTGCCATCGTGGAGCGCTAACAACCCCTAAAAATATTCATGGATACTAGCTCCTTATTTGTTTCTGTAGTGACCTTGCCTGATGCACCCACTTGTATGAAGCAACAGTGTCATATGATTCTACAGCACTTTTGTTTTTCTATAGTTCAGCAGCTACCACTAAGCCACATAATCAGCTGCCTCAAACCATCTACCTGCCCCCTCGAGGAAGGGTTGTATGCCTGGGGCAGAGCATTCAAATCTAGGTGGCTACAGCTCAGATCAGGTGATTTTCAAAATTAAATTGAGAGAGAAATAATGACCAGTGAGAAAGATTAGTTTTATCACTCTTCTGCCTATACAGCTACTGAGAGTGGATATTGTCTGCAAAGAGAGTGAATGTGCTTCTTAGCAAATAATATGACAATTGAGAGCACCTACTTTATTGCCATACATTCATTTTCAGCTGCTGAAAGTTTGGTTAACACAAGGTAATCCTCACTTTCTACTACTTGGGGCAACACTGCACGCAGGCTCACTTTGGGGGAGTGACACAGCTCACTTCGGGGGAGCGACACTACACACAGGCTCACTTCGGGGGAGCGACGCTGCACGCAGGCTCACTTTGGGGGAGCGACACTGCACGCAGGCTCATTTCAGGGGAGCGACGCTGCACGCAGGCTCATTTCGGGGGAGCGACGCTGCACGCAGGCTCATTTCGGGGGAGCGACGCTGCACACAGGCTCACTTCGGGGGAGCGACGCTGCACGCAGGCTCACTTCGGGGGTGCGACGCTGCATGCAGGCTCACTTCGAGGGAGCGACGCTGCATGCAGGCTCACTTTGGGGGAGCGACACTGCACGCAGGCTCATTTCGGGGGAGCGACACTGCATGCAGGCTCACTTCAGGGGAGCGACACTGCACGCAGGCTCACTTCAGGGGAGTGACACTGCAAAGAGGCTCATTTCAGGGAAGTGACACTGCAAGGAGGCTCACTTCCGGGGAGTGACACTGCAAGGAGGTTCACTTCCGGGGAGTGACACTGCACGTAGGCTCACTTCAGGGGATCAACACTACATGGAGGTTCACTTCAGGAGAGTTGCTATGGACCAGAAGCAATATGGTGAAGTTAAGAATTATCTTAATGGGTTCTACACACTTTACTTAAGGTTTGCTCTGCTTCATTACACCTCTGTACTATTCATATATCCCTATCTTTGGTTAGGCCAGTCAGAGGAAAGCAATGGTAGCAAAGTCCAGGAAAGACCATCCGTAACAGCATGTCAAACCTAAATAAGCCATAACCAGCCTTTTTTGAAGTTGATGTAGGTGGTTAGTTTTGCAGTACCTTAACCTCTTCAGCCTGTGACTTAATCCTCCTGCCCATTATAGACCCAGCAGTCAGCTTCTACCATACCTAATCTGCAGTTTAGCAGGGAACAGGTGTCAATTCATCTCAAAGCACAGAATTAAAAAAAAGGCATGAACCTTTAGGGAGAAGACATCTGCAGTCTTCGGATAACATTATGACATCAGCTAGGTAGACTACTGTAAAGCTGGAATGTGGTCTTAAAATCTTGTTCACTACCCTCTGTAAGGTTGTGGGTACTCCGAGGAGAAAAAAAAGGCAGGACTCTATAGCGGAAGAGTCCATCAGGTATAAAGACAACACCTTCTTTAGCTTCTGAGGATACTGGAAATTCCAATTATTTTTGGATACAGTTAAGGTGCACAGAACTCTAACTCTGCCCAATTTTTGCTATCAATTTGTTTGTTGCAGTATGGGAAATTAATCCAATTTAGAGATGCTAAATAACTTTCAAAATCATTACAAAATCTTGCAAATGTTGAAGTCTTGGGGATCAGTATAATGGCACTTGTTCCATGCACTCTGGGACTCCTCTACATTTTAAGCTGAAGCATTTGCTTTACTTCCTCTATGACTCCTTGGCACTAGTATTTTGGTATACAGTATGGTTTGAAAAGGAAACCAAAACAAAATGCCACAAGGAAACAAAACAAAGGAATGAATGGTTTGAAAAGGACTTTTTGACAAATGACAGTTTCTGTACTATGGTCAATTACATTGGTTCTACCAGGCAGCTATGAAATAGTTTCTGCATTGTAATGTTGAGACATGCAATTGCAAGTCCTGGAATTATGGGGAAAAACACAAAATTAAAGGAAAGCAGAAAATATCAACAATTGCAAAGTCTTCTTTAAAGTTTTTCTGGCTCCCCACTGAGATGTTTGCATCCCAGAAAAAAGAAAACTGAAAACTCAGGAGAAGATTGAAACTCAGATGTTGCTCTCCTTCCTTTAACCCCCCCCCCCCCAAGCTGTATATACCAAATCTGAGACTGCCATACTGAAAAGAAAAGGAAATATTCTGGGAAATGGCCATCTGTGTTTTAGTATTTGGAAGTCCGTTTTTTCAGCCAGCCAGTCAATCACTGTATTTCGGGACTCATTCTAGCTTGTCTTAATATTTCAAATGGTTACCCTCCCCAGGGTCAAGGCACCCTCCACTCCTATTTATAATTTATATGATTGGAATTGACAAGAAATAATAAGGACTTACTAAGCTTAATGTTGTCAGCCAAAAAAAAGCAATTACTACAAAATGGAAATCTTAATCTAAAACAAGAGTAACTAAGTACTAAATATTGTAAAGGAGATAAAAGAACTGGAGGCGGGATCTTTAAAAATGGACAGAGCCAAATAACAGAAATAAATGAAAGTTGTCGGAATGATACCAGCAGAGTTATGTTCAGGAGGAAGAGGAAAATTTAAACGAAAGTGGGAATTGAGCAATTTATGTAATGTTGGAGTGAATGCTAATTGTTAAAAGGAAAATGTGTATACTGCAAGTTAGAATAATGAAAATGTTATAGTTTGTTTTCTTTTTAATTACTGCACGTGTACCACGGCAATTTAAAAAAAAATGAAGTTTAACAAAATTGTTTAAAATCATTATCTACTATCACTTCACAATATTATAAACAATAATAAACCAAACATCACATGAACCAAACTGGATAGTATTGCTCAGGAGGATCACTGTTTACATAAAATTCCTTACATTTGGGAATACGCTGTAAAAGGATGCTGTGCTGTGCTGAGCTGAGCCAACTCCCAGAAACTTTGTGCATGTGCAGGCATGGGACAGCTCTTCCCCAACTCAAAGATGTATACACACTGTGTCCACGGGTAAGAGAGGAAGGCAACCTGCACCACATTCTGTTCTTTTTGCCAGTGAAAGAAGAAAAAGTATTCCTGATGATGGGAAAGTACAGTTGTGTAAGGACATAGCAAAACAGAAGATGTCTTATATGTTGCACTTTTTATCTGCTGTAGCATAGACTACTAGATTCAGACCTGCTTGAATCTGGTTCTGTTTGTTAAACTGAGCAATAAACCAGGCTATCTTTTGTTGGAGAGGGCAACCCCCTGCACCCGTGTGGCAGGAGAGTGCAGTTAAGACTCATCTGATTGAAGACTGCTGGCACAGGGTTCAGCTTTTTTCATTGTTTAAACTGTTTAATTCAGTTTGCTCACTGTTGCTACATAAGCCCGGTATTTTGGATGGGTTTGTGGTTGTTTTAACACAGCTCCACAGAGTTAGATGACCAGCCACTGCTCTGCTGTATTCATCTGTTTACATATAACGCATCATGCACCATCACAAACTACTGCGCAGTGGGGATAACCATTGGCAATTATAGACGTAAAAACGTCAGTAGATAAATTTTCCCTTAGTAGCTGCCCATGATCTGGCACAGACCTCCTTATATTGGGTTTAGCTGCTCAGAGAGCACCTCAGCTGAGCTTTTGCCCCTTAAACAGTCTCAAAACCACCAAATCTACAATAGTCTCATACCATTTAGAGAACCCCTGCTTAGTTTAGAGCTTTTATAGAGCACACCATTAGTACAGACTCTATTTAGAGAACCAAATTATACCACACCCTTCCATTTTCTCCCCTCCCTGTGAAAACAGTATTTAACCTGGCATTATGGATGGTCAGGTCTCCCTCCATTTCTCCGACCATCCTGACTGACATGTGTAGCAACTGCCTCATGTAGGCTGACAACCCTCTACTCCTAAATCACCCAAGTACAATTTGTGAGAGATGCATCTACACTAAGAATCTGGAATCACTGCTCTCTCATACACAGATCAGTAATACTAAACAGGTTGTCAGCTCACATACTACACCTCCTATGCAAACTATGCACGCAGCACATAAACCATCATATGCAGTGGTACTCAACAGAAACCTACCTAAACACCAGAGACCTTCCAAACACAAACATACTACACCTAATACAGCGCCTACAGCACTCAATACACAAATAAACACAAGGACCAGTGTCTCACCAAATAAGCCCCTAAGGCAAAGCACATCTAAACCATCTTTTTAGTTATAGGTGACACCGCTGTGAGGCACACAAATGTCCCACTTACCAGGCTGGACAAGGAGAAGGCTATGGTCGGTTGTATATTGGGTGCCAGGATCAGTCAGATCACACATGCACTCAAGTCTCTCAACAAGTATTATTATGATTCTGTCATAGTTCATGTTGGTGTGAATGACTTAAGACAAGCCTCACTGGACTATATGAATAGAGACATTATTGAACTCTATAAATGTGTGTCCTAGGCAGGTATGTCCCTAGCCTTGAGCAGCATTCTACCCACATCTAGGGTGATACCACAATATAAACAAAAAATGATTGACTTCAACAATTTGCTTAGTTTCTGGTGTCATTTTAAGGGGATCTACTTCCTGTCAGCCTGGGATGACATGGTTGATGGACCATGCTTTGCCAGAGATGGTCTTCACCTGTCACCTCAAGGCTTTCAGTTACTGGCTAACGCATGTGCCTCACCCCCATAGTGCCTTTTTAGCCAAGGTCTTAAGAACAAAATTTCTGATGTGAAAATATCACAAACAAATTAAAGGTTATGCTGCTAAATGCTACAAGTTTAAATCAGAAATTGCACTCTCTGGAAGCATTCCAATCCCTGGAAGATGTTGATCTCTGTGCAGTCACAGAAACTTAGTTCAGGGCTGTCAAGAGTACCCAGCCCTGCAAGACTACAATGCCCTCACACTTTCAGATTACAAAATCAATGTGAGAACCAAAGGAGGAGAGTATCTTTCTTCAACGATAAATACACCTCTAGACTGGTTAGACAGAAAAACTCCATGGAGTTACTCCAAGTTCAACTAACTGTGAGTAAGACACCCCCCCCCTTCAAGTCATCGTCAGCTACAGACCCCTTCAATGAACAGACATACTCATGCAGTTTATTTGGACCTACTTGAGTCAGATTACAACCAAACATACTATTCATGGGTGATTTTAACGATCGCTCCACTGACTGGGAAACTTATACGAGTACCATCATGCTTGCACAAAGGTTCCTGGACTTTAACACTAATGCCCTGGAACAAACAGTATGTAACCCCACAAGGGGCTCAAATATTCTTGACCTGGTCCTCACCAACATGGGTGACCGTCGCACCACCACAAGCATAGGACCCTCACTGGCAGTGACAACTATACTAAGATGTACACAAATGCCATGTACAAACACTTGTACAAATGTACTGACACAGCTGTAGCCGTTAGGAACAAAGCAAGATCCTCAAGAAAAAACAAGCCACCCCTGTGGACGTCTAGCATTAATATGTTATACAACAAGAGGAAGAAGTTGCTGTTAAACAATAAAAAAGAGAAGTCCCAGCACTGGAAGAACACCCTCCTCTGCTTGAGCAAATGAATAAGACAACGTGTAAAATCCTCTAAGGGCCAATTTGAAAAAAAATTGGAAACCATAGCCAAGGATAACCATAAAGCATTTTTCAGCTATATCCCTAACCTAAAAGGCAGGACCCAGAGGTGTGATGAACTAGCTGTGGATTGCATCACACACACTGATCCTGCGAAAATAGATAACCTATTAGCTGACAGGTTTGGCGATAATCTCACCCCCCTGTCCCCTTCAAACACTCCACAAAGCATTCCCTCTACATCTCCCCCACCTTGCACTCTTCAACCACAGCCCGAGTACTGGTTTTGTCCCCGCTGAATGGATAACAGCAACAGTCATCCCACTTCATAAAGATGGTACATCAACAGACCCTGGGAACTACAGACCAATAACCTTAACTAGCCTTATTTGTAAGGCCATGGAACGAATCATTATGGACCTTATAAACAGGGATATAGGTCATCTCCAAACCCTTCATCATACACAGTTTGGTGTTGTCAAAGGCAGGTCATGCCTGTTAAACCTGGTGGACTTCTTCACAAATGTCACCAGAGCCACAGACAAAGGCAAATCTGTGCATACAGCCTACCTTGACTTAGCCAACACAATCCCACATTCGAGCATCATAGATAAACTCTCTTAGTTGGAGTTCAACCTTTATGTCGTCAGGTGGGTTGCTAACTGGCTCACCGACAGATCACACTCAGTCAAAATTAGGGACTTAACCTCAACTAGCAGACCTGTCACAAGTGGGGGTTCCACAGGGGTCAGTGCTATTGATTGGAATATACTTCTCAGAAGTTCAGGCCAAAACAGAGAGGCTGTGGCTGACTAAATTTGCTGATGACTGCAAATTAGGTGCAATCATTAAATCCCCAAATTATGTCAATATACTTCAAGAGGGACATACACAAACCAATGATTGGTGCCACAGCCATGGACTCAAATTCTATGCAAACAAATGCATAATCGTCCACTTCAGTAAAAATATCTCTGCAAGCTATCATATAAATAATACCCTAAATAACTCGGTAGTGAGAGACTTGGGAAAGTAAGTTGACTGTAGGCTAAACTTTAACCACCATGTGTCGAATGTAGTAAGGAAGCCATTCTACGTCTCACACCTCATTAGCAAAGGCATTGCCTCAAGAGCGAAAGAAGGCATAACACCCCTGTACCCGACCCTCATCAGGCCAACAATTGAGTACAATGCTCCCTTTGGTATGTACCGTACCACGCACCTGCAGCAACTTGAGAGACCTCAGGGATTTCTAACCATGAAAATTCAGGGTCTTCCGCACATCCTATATTGACAAACTGAAGTAACTGCCACGGTATTCAGTAGCATACAGACTACTTAGAGGAGACTTGTGCCCGCCCTAGAGAGTAATCTCGGATCCAAAACTAATGGAAATGTTGCACATATGCAAGTCAAACTGGCCTGCGACATAAATAGGACCTGCTGGAGGGACAGATATGTCTCTCAGAGGTTGCCACTCCTCTGGAACAGGCTACCACTTCACATCAAAGCCCCTCTATGACCCTGTTTATGCGTAGCCTGAATGAGGATTTCACCTATAATTCTCCTAGATATGGGTATTCATTGCTAACTAAGATCTCAAGTTTAGGCAAGATCGTTTATATTGGGTTTCTCTAGTACTATATTGGGTACACACCGCTAGGCTTATAAAGACCTTTGGGTCAATAGCCCAGTAAGCAACCACCTATGAACCTATGTCACTTTTGCACTATTCCTTAACATAGAGATATGCTGACAAGGGTAGCCATATGTCTAGGCGGAATACCAAAGCCTGGGCACTTTCATGCACCACGTGTGTCCTACATCCAAAGGGTAAGGTACATAAGTTATGTACAAGTGCACAAGTCCCTCAAATCCAAAATGATCCAGGAGAACAGTAGCAAAAGGAACACAGGAACATGGTACATGCACATCCAGGAAAAAGAAAAGAAGTCCATTTGGACAAAGGGAAAAAGACAAAATACAGGGAGAAGCAGGATGGAATTTAGCATTGTAATAGTTCTAAGTAGAACATCTACTGATATGGTAATATCTTACAACTGTACTATGCCTTTCCCAAGTTACTTTTGCAGCATTCTTTACTATATGGAGATTACTAAAGCTATGTAAAGAAAGGATGGAGAAGGAATGAACTGCGGGACCTCCAAAAAAACACGTGGAGGAAGGACATAGTAAACCCTACTCTGGCCTTTGAGTATACTTCCAACTTGCAGTGCTTAGTAAAACTAAGCACAGCTAAACAAGTAGCAGCATCCAGAATGGATGTAGCATTGAGACCCTTAAGAATTTAATGACTTGGCAACTACACTAGTAAAGTGAGCGCAAACAGAAGTAGGAAACGGTTTGTCATGAAAAGAATGACAACAGGAAATGGCTTTAGAAATTCAAGAAGAAATAGATCGTTTGCAAATTGTCAAACCTAATTTCTTGTCCTGAAAAGAAACACAAGTTTGCTCAATTTCAATATATAAACAGAATCCCAGCCATCTATGCAAATCCAAAGAATGGACAATCCTGTCACTACTATTCCATGGAAAAGGATAAGAAAGGAAGGTAGAAGGAAGATGAATGGTCTGATACAAAAATGCAACACTGACAGCCTTAGGCATAAAAGTAGGACTGGTTCTAAGAGACACCCTGTGTCTGTGGAATACAAAACAGGGAAAGGGCATTAACAGCCCAAAGTTCAGAGACACTTTTGGCAGATGTCAGAGCCACAAACAAGACAATTTTACAGGTACACAATTTAAAAGTGGACCAAGTGGCTGCTGGTTCATAAGGTGGTTGGGTTCATTTTTCAAGAACATAATTCAGGTGCCAAGGAGGAGGAATGAGCTTTCTTCAAGGCCTAATATAAAGGACATCATTTAGAAACTATTTGACATCAAATCAAAAAGTGGTAAATCCAGAGGCAGACAGGCAGAAATAGTTGACAAATGAGGTTTAACAGAACAGCATGCAGACACAATATTAGCAACTCAAACTGGTATGACATTTTCTATACAAAACCCAAAACACATCCTCAGAAAAATGGTGCCAAAAAGAAATACCCCTATCATCCAGAGAGTTAAATGTAGGGTGAGAAGATGAGGGTGAGTTGGAGAGCCCTTGTATTGTGTGAGCGAATCCATTTTGTGAGGTAACTTCTGATTATTGCCCCTGGCCAGGTGGAAAAAAAGGGGGAAATCAGGGGCCAAAGGGTAATCACCAACAGGATTTTGGGCCTGTCTGACATAATTTTGTGTAGGATCTTTAGCAACAGAGGAAGATGTGGAAATGAATACAAGAACGTCCCTCTCCAAGACAAATACATGGTGTGCAATTTCCAAGCCAGAGGACTTGGCACACTGGAAGAGTACTTGGGAAGTTGTTTGTTCTGTGGGGAGGCAAAAATAGCCATCTGAGGAGTACTCCAACAATAAACACCCAGGAAAACCTGTTTAATACCCATTCGTAAGGATCTGCTCATACTGTCTGCCTGAGGCATCAACTGATTGCATATGGCACCATCACACTACAGGAGGGCCAATCTGAAAAGGCAGCAAGACTTTCTCCCCCTCCTTGTTTGTTGACGTACCAGATAAACGGTGTTATGGTCTGTGAAGACATTTTGTGGACCCAAAGACCAGAGGTAACGAACAGCCTAAAGAGCCAGAATCAGAGCTTTCATTTCTTTGATATCAATATGTTCTTTCACCTCTTGAGGAAACCACAGTCACTGAATCCTGATACTGTTGGAACAAGCCACCAGGCTAGGTCTGAAGCATCTGTTCATAGGTTCATAGGTTCATACTAGGCTATCTGCCCTGGGGCAATTATAAGCCTAGCCTGATTCTGTATGGCTTACGCCACCCCTTGATTTGAGTATACTGTGCCCTTTTTAAGGTTTAGTTTACTGTGCCTCTGTCTAATAGTGACACGGGAGTAATCCCTGGGACAAACCTACAATCCCCCATCCACCTATCGAGATTCTTCTTGAAGAGATTCAGTGAGGTGCTCTGCCTCACATGAACTGGAATTCTATTCCTGAGTTGGGGGGGGGGGTGGATATCACAAAATAAATAACTGGATTTTTAGAGACATCTGGTTGATCTAAAGAAAGTCTTTCTTTAGGCAAGGCAAAAGAGGAATTCAAAAGTCCAGGCGATTACAAAGCTGAAGCCAAATTGCCTTCATACACGACTGGAACTTCCTTCTATAGAGTCTGGCAAAGGAAACCCTAGGATTAATAGATGCCATGAATCCCAGGACTCAAACTCTTTTGCTGACATCTCTTGCATAGGAAAAAGGGACTGAAAGAATGATGTCAGAGGACCTTGGAAGAACCATTAAAACCAGTAAGGGACTATTCCAATGTAAATTACTTATAACTAAGTTATGGTTTGACAAAATTCAATGCCCATCCAAGCCCAGAGAACACAGCAGCTTATGCTGAACTCCTCTCAGAAATTCTGACCAACATTACCAATGACTGCATAAAGGCTGCTGTACCTACCAGAACGAAGCTGCCTCAGAAGCAAACTACTCTGGTGGCATTCCAAATTGCACAGGATATACAAAAAGAAAAAAAATATTTAGCAAAAAACAGGAAGGGTAATTCCGATAAAGATAACAACTCTCTCATTAAACTAAATAGGGTAATAAAGTCAAGTAAAGCCAACTTTGAGGTTAAGATAGCCTCCCATGGGAAACATGACCATAATAAGACCTTCTTCAACTACGTCTGCAACCTCACAGGCAGCACACAGCAAAGTGATGAACTGGTGGTTAATGGTGTCACATTTACTGAGCCTAGTGACATAGTGAACAAATTCATTTCCAACTTTACCCCCTCACCTCCACCCAACCATCAGCCCAAAAATAACATCAAACATAACCCCTGCAACTATAACTAGGGAGCAGGCACTGGCTGCTCTTGTGAAAGCCAAGAACACAGCCTCACTGGATCCCACTAATATCCCAGGATGCCTCCTGAACAGTTTAAAATACGACTTATCAGAAGCCCTACAGTCATTATTTAATTATAATCTTAAAAAGGCTTTGTGCCATATGACTGGAGGACTGCGATGGTCATTCCCCCTCATAATGAAGGACCTTCAACCGATTCCAAATACTACAGACCCATTTAGTCTGATGAGTCTTATTTGCAAAGCCACAAAAGAACTATCATGGAAACTGTCAAAAAGAAATTCAGACATTTAATCCACTCCAGTTTGGCTTTGACAAAGGAAGGTAGTGCTTTCTGAATCTGGTGGACGTCTTTGAAAAGGTCACTAAGGCAAGAAAATGGTGCATACTGCCAACTTAATATAATACCATGCCCAAGCATTATTATCAAACTTAAAAGAACTAGGTACTGTAACATGCTGGATGGCTAGCTAGCTCACTGGTAAGACCCAGGAGATAAGAATGAGTGAGGTCATCTCCACAAAGAGGCTAGTCACCAGTCTTCAGGGCTCTATGCTGCTCTAGCATCTACTTCTCAGATGTCTAACCAAATGTCAAAAGCCTCTGGCTAACCAAGTTCGCAAATGAGAGAATTCAATGACTGCTTCCAGTTTGCAATCAAGATGAGAAAACCTTTGAGAAAGGCCTAATGCAAACAAATGCTTGGTGCCAAAGTCACGGCTTAAACCTCTACATCAAGAAATACATTATAGTACTTTAAGGAAAGTCGGCCACCCCCTGTAACTATGTCATCACTAAAACATCCCTAAATATTGATTCACTAGTCAGGGATCTAGGAACTCATGTAAACAGTATCCTAGCCTTCGATCAACATGTGTCCAAGGTAGTAAAAAAATCCTTCTCTGTTGCTTAACTTATAAGTAACAGCATGGCATCTAAATTCAGAGAAGGCATCATACCACTGTACTTGGCCATCATCAGAGCAATCATACAATACTATAACTTCTTCATATGTACTTGACCAGACACATGTAGCAACTGGGAAGTCCACAAATTTTCCTTATAAAAAGAAAACGGGATGTAATCACAATGTCCTGTGTTGATCACCTCAAAGCCCTGTTCTTTACTCGGTGTCATACAAACTCCCGAGAGGTGATCTTTGCCTGGCATAGAAAGTCATTCCTGGACCCGGTTTTGATGTACCTCTTGCACATCTGCATAATAATCATCATCAAAACTACTAGATTAAAGGACTTAAATTTTGCTTGCAACATCAATGGGATATGGATATGGACATGTCTTGCAGAGAATTCCCATTATCTGGAACACTTACCATCCATGTGAAGCAGAGTTCCTCCATATCCCTGGAAGTGCAACTTGGACCAATAGATGGATAGTCAGAAATTCACCACTAGTCTGGTGCCTATGCCTCTGACAGACAAAGGTAGTTAATAAATCACTCCCTATATAAATCAACTGTGTGGATCACATTTAGGCTGCACAGCTAAGCTCATAAGAGCCCTAGTGGTCATTGGCTTTGCATACACCTATGAACGTATGAGGAGCAAGAAATGCCATCACATTATGAGTTTGAATCCTGCTACCCAAGACAACCCTCTCCTGAGAAGGCGTAAGAACTGACAACTTTGTAATTACAGTGAAGGCTACACTGTGAAGAAGCATTGTGAATTCTCAAAGTCCTGCAGAAGAGCCTGCTGAGGAGGAGCCTGAATGAGAAGGGCTTTTAAGTAAGGAAAAATATGAAAACCATCAAGTCTGCAAAAAACTACTGACAGGGGTTAGGCATTGGGAAAATACTCTCAGGGCTGCAGAAAGACCAAACAGCAAAACAGAGAACAGATAAAGTAAGTAAGGTAGAAAAAACTGTAAAAACTTCCTGAAGAGAGGATGAAAGAGAAAATGGAGATAGGCATCTTTAAGGTCCAGAGAAACCAGAAAGTCCTGAGGTAGAAGCAAAGGGAACAGAGAGTGAAGACTCAATGTTCTGAAAGAAGGAACTTTCAGAAAAGTGTTGAGAAAGGAGAGGTCTAGAACAGGCCTCCAAGAACCCTCCTTCATGAGATACAAAAACATGCTGTAGCAGAAATCTTTGCTCCTCTGCAAAGGAGGCACTGGCTGAATGACACCTTGAGACAAATCCAGAAGTAGAGGTGGAAAATGAGGCAAATGGCAAGGAGGAGGATGACGAATGCCCGAGAAGAGAGGAAGAAGCTTTCACACCATGTGATAGTCATTGTGAATTATAAACAAAAACTATTTGTCTGTTGTGATCTTCAGTCAAATGGGAAAGGAGAGAGACAATCTTCAAGAAAGTGGAATCTGGCCAAGAGGAAGATAACCAAATGGAAGCAGGCTTGTCCTGTAAGGAATCCAAACAATTATCAGAGAAAGAAAATCAAAACCACTGGTTCAAACCCAAAATACTTTATTCTCTAGCGCCTAGATACAAGACCTTCAAGGAGTTACAAAATCCATCTAAAAATGTGCCATCTTTTATACAAAATCACAAGTTTAATCAATCAATTACACAATTAAACAATTAACTAAAATACTTGCAATTAACCTCTCCATTCAGTCTATTCGGTATCAAAGTAACATATTTAAGAATAAAGACAGACTCTTTGTATAACAGTTTTTCTTTCAAAAGAATTTCATCATCATTTTCAACAAATACTTGTTCTAAAATACAACCTTGAAGCATAACAAAATCACTACCATGTACATCTCTAAAATGACATGCCAAAATGTCCCTAATATGTTCCATTAACCTTACTTTAAATCTTTTTGTTTCACCAACATAAAAGAAACCACACGGGCATCTTAGGCCATAAATAACCCCCTTACTATTGCATGAAAAACACCCCCTTGGTGTATATTTGATCTTATTTATATACTCAAAGGAACACACTATTTATTTGCAAGTAGAACAACTATTGCACTTAAAAGTGCCTATAGTTCCTGGACAAGCATTTACATTTATTTTTGGTAACACAAACTTACCACAGACAAACATGTCCTTTAAACTCCTCCCCGTTTATATGACATCAAAGGATTCTTCTTCTTTTGGCTTTTTCCCAGTTAGGGGTCGCCACAGCGGATCATCTGTCCGCTCATGATTGGCAGTGGAGTTTTACGGTGATGAGTTGCCAGCCCGGCACCCAACCTTCCACAGAAGGCACACACACTCACACCTAGGGCCAATTTAGTGTGTCCAATCCACCTACTGCATGTCTTTGGGATGTGGGAGGAAACCGGAGCACCTGGAGGAAACCCACGCGACCACAGGGAGGACATGCAGACTCCACACAGAAGGCACCCCAGCCAAGAATCGAACCAGAGAACCTCTTGCTGTGAGGTGGCAACGCTAACCGCTGCCCCACTGCGGCCGCCCCTTATATGACATCAAAGGATATTTGCTCAAAATTTTACTCAGATCCCTATCTCTATGGAGAAAGTTCCAATAACATTTTACAATGTTGCAGACTCTCACTTTTAATGTTATATGTACTAACAAAATACACTTGTTCCTTCCTATTATTTCTACAATTTTCACTACCGCCCCCCCCATTACTCCAAAACCTTTCATTAAAATTATTTTTTGATTTTAACATAAAATGTTTGTATTTGGGTTCTTCTAGTGCTCTTTTACTATAACCTCTATTACAGAACATAATGGGAGTATTCTTTATTTTTTCCAATAAATTTGTCTCAACAGTACATATTCTAGACTATCTTAAAAATTCACTTTAGGGTAAGGATGATTAAACATGGGGAGGGAGGCAACTAATGGCATATAAGTATTGACTTTCATCCAAAAATTTTCTATGTACCCCAGTACAAATTTTGCCATTATCCAAATCCTTAAGTGCTAAATCTAAATAAGATACCTGTGCTCCATATTGTAGCCCATCAAAAGACAAATTAAATGTATTCTGATGTAAATCAGTAACAAACTGCAAAATTTCATCTTTACAACTTTCACAAATAAAAATTAAATCTATAAAATGAAAATAATGTTTAACATAATTCTTCACAAAACTACATTTATAAAGACAAACTAACTCAAAATAAGCCATGAATAAATTTGCATACATGGGGGCAAAAGTTGTCCTGAAAGGAAAAGTTCTGCCACCTGAAGTCATGACTTGACCTTTAAAAAAAAAAATGTTTAGATTATCCTTTACCTTTTAATGGTTGTTTTGGATATTTACAAATGTGCTTTAAATGGATAGTTCCTTTGGAACTTAGAAACAGCAGAAAGACAAATCTGCATATGATCTTGCATCATCTTATTCTTTGCCTTGTAGTGCTTTAGAGAAATATGTAACAGCACAGCCACACAAATTCTGGGTATCCAGAGGAGAATCTAATAAAGTACAATTGTGTACACTTGCCATAAATGTAGATGTTCGAGTGTATTCACTGTTGCAGTCATCATCTGTGGGTTTATTCCTGCTGTGGTAGCCCTCGGCTGGCCCGAATACCAGTGTCAATGTTTTTCTACGCCAGCTGCTGTCGCCTGTAGTCTGATGTCAGGTCGTCAGTACTGTAAAGCAAGGCAGCCGACATAATTACATCAGTTTTTCTTGCCCTAACCCATCAGAAGCACAAGGGAAAAGAAAGAAGCGGTCCTGGTGGCTAAGAGCCATCCTGGGAAGCATGTGCCCCCCAGGGGAAGATGAGAAAAGGGGGATGGAGGGAGGGAAACCAAGACTGCAACAGTGAATAAACTCGAAAAATCTACATTTCTGGTAAGTGCACACAACTGTACTATATTCTTCGTGTTTCATTGTTGCAGTCATCACCTGTGGGAGGATTCCCAAAGCTTAGGTAAAGAGTGGAAGGAAAGATAAGAGTCCTAAGTATGAGTCAGGAGGCCCTACAGAATTGCAGAAGCAAACCCTGCCCTAGACTTCGAAGAGAGAGGCAGGTGGTAATGCTTTGTAAAGGTATGAACAGAGGTCCAGGTGGCCGCTTCCAATATGTCCCTGGCAGGTACTACTCTGAGGAAGGCAGTGGAAGTGGAGATGTATGGCCTGCTTAAGGGTCACATCAGATACCACCCTTTGGCATAAAGGAGGGATTAGTCCTTAGAGTGACTCTGTCTGCATGGAAAATTATGAAGGGCTCAACTGCCATGAGAGCTTGAAGTTCTGAGACCCTTCTGGCAGAGGTGATAGCTAGTAGGAAGGTAGTCTTCCAGGAGAGGTATTTCAATTCTGTTGAAGCGGCAGGTTCGAAAGGAGGCAAGGTTAGTTTCTCTAACATACAATTCAGGTCCCAGGGTGGAGTAGGAGGTCTTCTGGGAGGCCTGATATTAGAAGCCCCTCTCCAGTATGCCTCAGAAATCCACTTCGTCTTCCGAGACTTTGGCTGTCTCTCCCTCGGTTGGGTCGGGAGCCGCAACACAGGCACCGGCTTCCGAGGAGGCCATTCGCACTATCGATTCTAGACAAAAAAACAACATCTACTCTTCTGACTACAGTTCCTTAGGGACCGGGGGGAGGTGAGCATTTGGCTTACCAAGCTACTGATGGGAGGTAGCCTTTAAAAGAAGGACACAGACGCTCACCCTCAGAAGAGAAGAGTACTGTGAGCCACCACATTGGCATCATTCACCCCAAGTGGTTAGGTTAAACCACTTAAATGCTGTCATTGTCTGATGCTAGTAAGAGCAGTGAGCACCACGACTGCCTCCTTTTCTAAGAGCGGAACAAATGGGCACTGTCTTGATCACATGGAGGCCTGATGGTCAGCGGGGCAGAAATGAAGTAGAAAAAAAAGCTTTATCCATTATAATACCCTAAGAAACCTGCTGTATAACCCACTCAAGATCAGCCAAAATGTTCCTTCCATTAAACTCTATTTTCCCCCACAAAATCATGCTACAACTAAAAACATGCAAGTGTCCTTTAATCTTATTTTGCAATATTCCCTCAAATCTGTCTCTACCCCCATCATTCTTGTTTCGCTTGCCGCAGTTTGCTTACCCAAAGAATGCTACCCTTTATTCATCCGACATCCTGTGACCATCCACAAGCTCATTACTCAACTCCACGCAGTTCTGTAAGGATCTCTACAGGACATTTTCCTCTAACCCTTCTCAGCTTCCCAACAAACACCAGCACATTAACACTTACATGATTATTTAATCTCTTCTTCCATTCCATAAAGTAGAGGTGCCACAAAACAATATTTTCAGTACATTCTTATCATATACCATCTTACTCTTTCCAAACTGACAGACAGTACTTAAAAGGCCAACATTATATACAATCTCCAGCTTCACCATTCATTCAACAAAGTCACTCTCCCTAAACAGTAGCTGTCCCAGTTTTACATGGAACAAGAGATGGCATCCAGTAATTCAGAGGAAGAAGATAAATGAAATGTGCTCAGGGTGTCACAGCAACATAAATCAATGTCACCAAATCACCTACAGCCAACATTTACACACCTTTGTAGCTCACTTCAACTATTTCAACTCTCTCTTTCTAGTTTATTCCACTATTTGTCCATTTCTATAACTGCATTCAGCTTCTCTTTCATCATAAAACCTCTGTGTCCTTTACTGCTCAGGAAGGACAACCAGAGAGAATACAATAGCTTCAGGATCCCACTTTTTTTTATATACTTTACAACATCCAGAAAAAAGGAGGTTATTACCTCTCTGTACTCCTCCCTCATTAGGCCAACAACTGAGTACAACGCCCTGTTTGTAATTTACCTCTCCAAACACCTGCACCAACTGGAAAGGCCACAGAAATACCTCACAAAGAGAATCCAAGGCCTCCAACACCTGTCCTATGCGGACAGGCTGAAACCATTACCACTCTTCTCGGTATAGTAAAGATTGCTCAAAGGTGATCCGTGTCTCGCCTACAAGCCAATCCTGGACCCTGCCCTATTAGAGATGCTTCATATCCACAAGTCTAACTCCTCGCACATTATCCACTCGAAAAGCCTAAATCTAATATGCAACAGCAACAAAATCTGCTGGAAAGACATGTTTTTCTCCAACAGGCTTTGCCATCTCTGGAACAGACTTCCTATGCACGTCGAACAAGTGTACCTCGCTGACCCTCTTCAAGCGCAACCTTGATGAGTGGATGGGAAACCTCAAATTTGTCCCAAGGATTCTACCTGTGTCCCTCACTGACACGGCCAACAGGGGCTAAATGAGGTTTCTTTTTTTGGGACAAACTCTTGGCTAGGCTTGTAAGGGCCCCAGGGCCATTAGCAGAGTTACCTCCTATGATCCTATTACTCCAAAGCAGAACCTATTACATTCTTTACATTCCCTTGCATGCTTAGCAGGGGGATTATTAAAGTTCTTCGTAGAAACATCATAATTGTTGTCATATATTCTCTTTCTTAATGTTCCTTCCATCTTCCCACTGCAAAAATGACCACATCCCAAACATTTTGCTAAGTATTCTAGTCTATTCAATCCATTCCTTATATTAATGGAACTTTCTTCCTTCCCTCCCTGGTTCCCATAATCCTCTTTGCATCACTGCTTCTTAGGATTTCATAATTAAAGAGTAAACACAAAAATGACACTATAACATCAAAAATACAAGCCAGTCAAAGGCATTTCAGGATGACTACACACAGATCAACAGCTTAATTACAGCTCCCTGTGTGAAAAAAAAAGGAACTGACAGATAAGAGCCAGTAAATATTCCAGTTTTATTAGAATTCAGTTATTGGCGAATATCTACACTGCCTAGGAGCCAGCAAAGAAGAAACAGAGAGCCAGAAAGAAAATCAAGGAGAAAAGGTGAAAAAAACTAACTGAGAAGAATCCTGCAGCTGTTCAGCAAAAAGCTGTTCAAACTCCAGCTTTGGTACAAGAGATGGCATCCAGTAATTTAGAGGAAAAGATAAATCAAATGTGCTCAGAGTTAACTAAAATAAATGAAAGCTTAAGGATAGAATTGCCGAGCATGTTAGGGACATCAAGAATAAGAAAGCGGTTAGTGCATTGTATAACCATTCAGTTATTTGTACTAATTTTAGGAGTTTTTATTCTTTATCATTGACCGGATTGGGAAAAATCAGAGAGGCAGTGATCGTAAACTGGCTTTAGAGCCAAGTGAGACAAGGTGGCAATTAAGACTCAATGCCAAAACGTTTCCAGGTGTCAATAACAACATATCCATTGTTCCACTTTTGAAACAGAGAGCTTTGAACATTTTACAAATAACTTTTCACATGTTTTACAGTGTTTGTGTATGTATTTTATGGGGAGGGTTGATTATGTGTTTAAACATGAATGATTTTTTTTTAAATAATATAAGTTTTAAAGGTAGCAGTTAATTTGATTGTGTGATGTCACTTTAACAAACTTTAAAAAGGAAGTGATGTATTTTACTATGATGAAGCCTGGGATGTGAAGGTGAAAGTGCTCAGTCGTTTGGTCCATGTGAATAAAGCAGTGTTTTGCTTTTTAAGTTGTGGTGTGCCCTTTTTTATTTTATTTTTGTGTTTGGTGATATTTCGGTTATTACACCTTTTGTGCGGTGGTTTTGAGTTTCTAATAACTCAAAACAGTCTGGACATTGTTTACTGAAATAAAATTAAATGGTGGAAAGACGAGCAGTTCAACAAAAAAAAAAGTCTGAAATTAATGGTAGTGAATAAGAGCAACTTTGTTGGTAAATACCTAAATGCATTTAGTAGAATAGTGTATAATTTAGTTTTAGCTAAAGATAGCAAGCTTGCTTTTTCTTAAGGCTAAAAGTTAATGTTTTCTGAAAACATAAAAGTTGTTTTTCATATCTGAGAGAGGATTAAATATAAGACAAGAACAAATAGCAATTAGCCTAAGTAGGATCACAAGCTATAACATGCATCTAATAATGGATAACCTTAATTTTACGTTAGGTAATGCATGTGGGTGCAGTTGTCGATTTTGGACAACTGATCCTACCGGGAGTGTTAAAACTTCATTACCTGAAGATGTACAGAGTTGTGTGTGTTTGTTTTAAGTTAACAGATTCTGGGGACGTGCTTGGCTTCTTGTTAGAGGGTTTTCATTAAAACAAAAAGTTGTGTAAATGTGACATAGGTTCAAATGGAGACAAGAAACACCTGTATAAAAGATCAATCAATCTGACAAACATTAGTGGGTGCATGTAACACAAAAGCTGGGAATAGACATTCAAAAAAGCTGTCATAAATACATCCATCATCCCTTTTACCAATTTTTGCACATGGGTCGGGATGTCACCAACAGTGACAATCATCTAGTGCCAAGGTTTATACCACTGGATGGCTAGCCTGCAGTGGCTGTTCTTCATACCACACACTACACACACACACACACACACACACACACACCTATGGCCAAGTTAGAGTGGCCAATCCACCTACTGCATGTGTTTGGAATGTGGGAGGAAACCACAGCACACACAGGAAACCCACATGGACACAAAGAGGACATGCAGACTCTACACAGAAAGTACCCTACCCAAATAACTTATTTTCATAAAGGCTACGCTAAACATATTTTGGAACATGAATGGCCTCACAAGTATAGACAAAAAGGAAGAAATTATCTGCAAATATCAATGTTACAAGAGAGACGCTTAGAAAGAAATGAGCAATTTGATATAGAAAGGATTTCAGGATGGATATTCAGGAAAGTATCAGGGACAAAGGAAAACACTACACTTATACTAACTGCTACAGGAGGCTCCAACCATGATAGAAAAGGGAAAAAAAAGAGACTAATGCTATGTTTGCTGAAAGTTAGGAGCTACAGGCAAAGGAGGATTATATGGGCTTGGATTTATATTCAACATAAGACTGCTACTATGGAACTTAAGAAACTTTAGGGAAAAATGATCTTTCAGAGGGGAATATTATTTATAATTGGAAACTGGAAGTTGATTTCTAATAGTGAAGATGTATCAGGGGGACATAAAAGGGAACATATACAAAGGTGGTAGACTTCTGAAGAAATTTATAAAAATATCTGGCATGAAAGACATGAATTCAGTAGTAGGAACTCAAGATAATTTATATATTATTCCCCAAGGTACAATAACTGGGCTAAACTAGACAAATTATATTTAACAGGAACATGAGTATTTTATTGAAAGCTTTGACACACATCCAATAACTATTTCAGATCATATGCCGATAATAACGAACATGCAGGGAAATTAAGTACAACTGAGACACTGGCACTTCTCTACCTACCTGTTAAAAGAGAGTAATTTCAGCAATGTGTACTGGAAATTGTTCAAGAGTTATTAGGGAAGACAGAACATCTTTGGAAGACAGCCAGTGAGTGGGATAAAACAAAAGTGAAGTCGTAAAAAGGGTAGAAATAAAAGACGGAAAGAGGGGATTAAAAATAAGAATTATTTAGAGGGGGTGACAAACATTAAGTATTGCAGAACAGGGGGGAATCTCACAGAACCGAAGGAGGTGCAAGTGATAAAGAGAAAATAAGGGAGTATCTGGATAATATGTATGAGTTTAGAAATAATGATGTGAAGCAACTATTTTGTGACAACTCCAGAGCACAAACACCTTTAGCGTAATGACTTAGGCAACAGAAAGTAGAAAGGGTTGTTGCAATATAAAAAGAAAAAAAAACAGATCCTGTAGAGATATTAAGAGATATTTTGGAAATTTATGAAAATCTGTATAAAGCAGAGAAATGTGGAAATCAAGAAAAAGCACAAATAAAAATATTTATGGAATACTTGTGCAAGCCAAGGTTAGAGGTAGATGACACTCAGCAGTGGACAGTTAAGATAGGAGGAGATGAGATAAAAACAGTGCTGTATAATCAGTCTGCGGGAAAGTCTCTAGAAGTAGATGGTATTCCTGGGGAAGTTTGGAAGCTAAGAGGGAAGAAAGTGTAAAATGATCCAGAAGGTCTTGTTTAGCAGTATTTTAAAACAAGGGGACCACCAACATCCTGGAAGAAACCTGTGCTGACTAATCCCCAAGGACAGTAAACTGATCAGATCCCGCTACATATATGCCCTTTTCAATATTAAATCAAAACTATAAACTGGTTATGTCTACAATAGCTAAAGGAATGTCAAAAATGCTGCAAAACTGACAGATATGTATCAATGTAGTTTTGAGGAAAGGCTAATCTAATGTGACTGTCTATATGTGGGGTCCACTTCTATATTTTGAAAGCTCAAAATCTCAAATCTCAAAATACTGAACTCAAAATCTCGAAAAGTTCAAAATAATGAAAACTCATAATACTGAATCTCATAATATCGAAAAACATACAGGGCACCAACACTTATTATACTGCAGCACAACTACATACATAAACATATGACCCCTACATGTGCCCCCAAGTCCCCGACTACTGGGTCAATTGTTACAGGTGTGCTGTCAATATGATAGTTTCCAGTGGTGGATGACTTCCCAAAGGGCACTATTTTGCATTTCTTGCCATTTAATTTTAGTCCATGGCTCTGGCACTAGCAGTTTGTCTGTGTCAACCCTTCCTGGAGATCATGTACCAGTGGGCAATTCAATGAGAGCTCTCAATTTGCAATCATCTGCAAATTTAGTCAGCCAGAGGCCAATCATATTGGCCCTGACTTCAGAGAAGAAAATGCCAAAAAGGAGCAGTCCCAGAACAGATAATTAATGGACTCCGGTTGTGACTCCTTGTAAGGGTGGACTCCCCAATTGTAACTTCTTGGGTCCTGTCTGTGAGCCAGCTGCCTATCCACCCAGTGACATTAGGGTTTGCACCTATTCTCTTAAGTTTGTCAACAATGCCTGAGTGGAGGATTGTGCCAGATGCCTTGGTCAGGTACCCTGTCAGAAATATCTGGTGTGCAAACGGATGTAGCTAAAGAAATATATTTTTCAGCTGGGATACAGGATCTGAATTGACTAGATATACTACGGCCTTTTTAAGTTTAATTCTCATCGCTGCCAAAAAGCAATTATTAGAAACTGAAAATCCAAGTCTAATCCAACTGTATTTGAAATGGGTCTATATTATATTCTCAAAGGCCGACAATGTTGAATCTGACATTGTCAGCACGAGAATATAGAACGCTCAGAATCTCGAGCATGTAAACTGAAATCTCCATGTGGGGGGTGCTGGGGGGTTTGCCCCCTGCTTAAACCCATTAGGGTACTTTTTTTTTTTTTATTTTGTCTTTTTATAAGGTCGACGTTTGAAGACATCGACCATATGTTGTTCGATGTTTTCAACCGTCGATCTTACAATAACCTTTTGAAATAGTGAATACTATAACTGATCTAAAATAACGAAGTGGGATCTTTATAAAAGAGTAAGAGCAAATTACATAGAAGCAATGGAAAATGTTTTAATAATTCATGCAGAATAATGTTTTGGAAGAGTGAGGTTTAAGGGAAAGCAGGAATTTATCAATTTATGTAACGTTAGATTGATAAGTGTATAAAAGAATATATGTGATGTATAATGTTTCTAGCTGTGAACATTGTAGAATAACAGATATGTTGTACCTCTTAGAAGCATTTCTAAGACCTGAACGTGCAGTATAAATAGCAAGCATGTGCTGACTTCAGTGCCATTTTTTGATTACAGAGCCAGTGTGTGAACATCTATGCAAGAGACAACTAGCTTGTATATAACAAAGCTGCTTGAACAGAACCCACAATGTTAAGTATACTTCATCCTGACTAGACGAGTGACAAACATGTTAACATGGTTTGTTTTACTTTATATAAATGCATGTATTCCTGTTCAATAAAGGTATTAAAGCAAGCCACTCGAAAATATCACCAGCCCTGCAGACAATATTCTAATCATCCTATCAAGATGGATGTAGATCAAGAAATGACTTTTACGGCAAGTACATTTATCTAAATTTTTTTACTGGGACAGTCTGACTAGGTCAGCAAAAGCAAACTTTTTCAGTGTAGGACTAATTAGAGAAGCACCACACACCAACATGGAAAAAGTACAAAAAAGACGAGAAAAAAAGTTACATTACGTTTCATAGTAGGATACCAGAATACAGAGTGAGTTTACTAACAAACACTAGCAAAACCAAATGATAATCCTACAGATTTACAACTGTATGCATTTTCAGTGCTGGTATAAATTCAGCATATCTGCATAGAGCTCTGTTAGCTCCGCCAGAGCCCTGTAAAGACACAAACATCTGGAAATACTTACTGTGCTACTTACCTTATTATAGCACTCAGGACTACTGTCGCTCAGACAGCATCTGATTTGGCACTGGGCAGCATTGTTGGTTAGGTTAACTGCCAATTACACCAATTACGCACCCTTCCCTCATCTGGTTACAAACATCCCCCACTCCTATACTTTCAAGTACACATTAACACCTGAAATTATGGCTGGACACTTTCCTAATATCTCTGCATCCAGTTGTGTGGACATGTGCATTGTGAAGCAATGCCACAATTGACTTCTGTACAATGACAACCACTTAATTCTCGACCAGACAAATACAGTTATGTAACAGATGCAGTTACACATTTACACTGGAGGCTAGACTCTCACACAAACACAAAACCAGGCTGGATAAGGAGAAGACTACAGTTAGCTGCCTGTTAGGGGACCAGGATTCGCTAGGTCACACAAGCACTCATGTCACTTACTCCTGAGTACCAGTATGACTCGGTCATAGGCCTTGTCAGTGTGAATGACCAAAGATGTCCCTCCTTGGACTACATCAAGAGAGACATGACTGAGCTCTCAGAATGCGTCAGTGGCAGGTATGAACTTAGCCCTGAGCAACATTCCACCATCTCCAAGCATGATGCCACAATACCCGCACACAAAGATCAACTTTAACAACTGGCTTAGCTACTGGTGTCATTCCAAAGGGGTCCAATACTTCTCAGCCTGGAATTACATGGTTGACAGACCATGCTATTTTGCCAAGGATAAGTTCATAAGTCTTTACTAGGCTAATGACTACAAGGGCCTTTTAAGCCTAACCATACATTCTAGATCTCTGACGAGTTCTGGTACTCTTGATAAGTGTAAGCCGAAGCTAGGGAGATGAAACATTTACAAGCAGGGGGCTGTGAAACTAACCATTTACAGGCTGCCTGTGTCAATTAGAGGCATAGGTGCCAAAACCAGGGATGAATTTCATGTTCCCCATACAACTGTCCAAGTTACTCTTGAACTGGGCTAGGGAAGAACTCTGCTTCACATGAATGAGGAGCTTGTTCCAGAGAAGGGGTAGTCTCTGAGATACACAAGTTTCTCCTACAGGTCCTATTTATGTCACAAGCAAGGTTTAATTCTTTAGAACAGGTAATTCTGGTGCTGTATGTTTTGCGGATATGGAGGAGGTTCATCAAAGTGGGGGCTGGGAATGCCTTGTATGGCAGAAATAGATTTATTTGCAGTTTGTTTGCCAGGATAGTCCATTGGGCCACAAGGAGCCCATTTTCAATGGAGTCCTGGGGAGAAATGTTCCAGACAAATACATAGTACTCATTGCACATATACATTACAGATTATCTCATAAGAATACAAATAAATATGATAACAAAAGGTTAACTGCATCAGTATAGTTCATTAAATAGCAATAAAACAAGCATTACACAGCAATAAAAGATATCCATCAACAGCCTGTAGGAGACAGAATGCAGGGGTAGGGCCTTGAGGCAGTCTGCATAGGACATGTTACTTGCTCCCTGTATTCTTAGTGAGGAATCTTTGTGGATGTTCCACTTGTTGGATATGCCTGGTTAGGTACATACCAAAGGGGGCACGGTACACAATGATACGTCTGATGAATGCTGAATACAGTGGAACAATGACTTCCTTGGAACTAGATGCCATACCTTTGCTTATAAGTTGCACAACACAGAAAGATTTCCTCATTACTGTAGACACTTGAGGGTCAAAGGTTAGATTACTATCTACGTGTGCCCCCAAGTTCCTGACAAGTGGGTCAACTCTTAGGGGTGTGTTGTCAATATGACAGTTACCTGGGATGGATGACTTTACAAAGGATACTATTATGCATTTCTTGGCATTTAGTTTTAGTCCATGGCTTTAACACCAGTTATGTGTGTGTGTGCGTGTGTGTGTGTATAAATGTGTGCGTCAGCCCTTCCTAGAGAACATCTGCGTCAGTGGGGGATTCAATGACAGCTCCTAATTTGTGATCATCCACAAATTTAGTCACCCAGAGGGCTCTACTTTAGCCTTTACTTTAAGAAAATAAATGACAAAAAGGAGCGGTGACATCAGTTCCTAAGGGACTTCGCTTGTGACTGGTCTTTCTGTAGAGGTGGACTCCCCAATTCTAACTTTCTGGATCCTGTCTGTGAGATGGCTAGCTATCCACCGGGTGACACAAGAATTTGCACCAAATCTCGAGTTTGTCAACAATGCCCAAATGGGGTACTGTGTCAAATGCCTTGGCCAGGTCAAGGTAGACAGTATGAACCACTCTGCCCTTATCCACTGTTTTGGTGACCTTCTCTAAGAAGATGAGTAGGCATGACCTGCCCTTGACAAAACCAAATTGGGTTGGTTTGAGTGACTGATAGTCTAATATGTCATCATTGATCCTTTCCATGGCTTTGCATACGAGACTAGTGAGACTTATAGGTCTGTAGTTTCCAGGGTCTGTAGAGGACCCACTTTTGTGCAGACGGGATGACTGTTGCTGTTCTCCATTCATGAGGCACAAAATCTATTTGGAGGTTACAATTAAATAGCAATTCCAGATGGCCTGACAGGTCATGTTTCATTCTATTTAGAGGGCATCCTGGAATACTCTCTGAACCCACTGATGAATTGTTCTTGGCCTGAGAGTGACCCTTAAGGACCTGTTCCCGAGGGATAGCAGGGGGAGTTGTATTTGATGCTATTTCCAGAGGGAAGGTTGAAGAGCAGAGACGGAGAAAGCTGGAGTTTAATTTGTTGGTCAGTAGGTTTGCAATATCTTCTGGAGCAGTATAGGTGGCTCCATTAACAATGAGCTCTGCACAAAATTGTGAATTGTCTGAGGTTGTAGACACACCTAATGACTGTCTCATGGTTCTCCTTGGCCAAATGTACTTCACATTTGGCTTTGGTAGACTTTATAAGTCCTCTGAGGTGATTGTTATTTTGATGAGAATGCTTTTATCCTGCTGGGTGCTGAATCTGCTAATTTTTGCCATGATTTTCTTTCTTCTATTATACAGCCTGTTGATGTGATTCCACCAGGGTGGCTTTGAGTTAATTTTGCACTTCCTCCTGAGGGGTAGAACTGCCTCTATGCAGCTATTAACATGCCTGTATAGAGTTTCTATAAACAGCTCCACATGGGGAGCGGTGTTCTCAGGGTTTCTGGGGGCTTGAAATTTTGCCAGGTTACTAGGCTAATGACCCCAGGGCCCTTACAAGTCTAGCCAAGTTCATTCAGTGTTCCCAAGGGTGTCTGGTTCAAGCAGACAAAATCAGCACCTACTCCCCCTGCCCAAGAGACAGGTGGTACCCCCACAGTGGCTTTCTAGTTACCCATCCAATCGTCCAAATTATGCTTAAATAGGGCCAACGAGGGGCTTTGTTTAACATGAATAGGAAGCTTGTTCCAAAGGTGGGGCAACCTCTGTGAGACAAATCTCTCTCTCTCAAGCAAGCCAAGTTCTGTTGATATCACATACCAGATTAAGGTTTTTTGAGTGAGTGACCTGTGTGTCATTTGATTTGCGAATGTACAGCATTTTCATTAAAGCTGGTCAGAGATTACTCTGTATGCAAGGCACAGGTCGCCTCTGAGCAGTCTGTATGACAGAGAGAAAAGTGACACTTAGTAGGAAATTAGCCTTAGAGTAGTTCCTGAATATTGCAGGTTTAGCTGGGGTTCCAAGTTTTATTTTTACTTCAAAGGAGATCATTTTGTGGAATGACTTTACAAGAGAAGACATTAAATAGGGGGTGCGCAGCACTTTCCCAAATTAGTGAGACCCAGATCCAGTATGGTTGCACCTTTGGTTGGTGTACTGACAATCTGGTCCAGGGAGTTTGTGTTTACAAAATTCAGTAATCTCTGCGCCTGTACGTTTGGTGTCGTATATGATTCCCAGTTAACAGTGGGGTAAAGTCGCCCATGAATATGGTACTGAGCTGGATGGTGAGCATTTCCAATAAGCTTAAATACATGGTATGGGTTTCCTGGGTCTTAGAGGGGACCTACAGCTTGCAAGGAAGTGGTGTGGGATTTTGTTTATGGTGACTTGAGCGTGAAGAAGCTCAAGTGCATTGTCCTGTTTGACTAGTCTTGTGGTATATTTATTTTTCTTGTAAATCAAGACACTTCCACCTTTAGTCCCCGTCTGTGTAGTAGCTGATCTAAATGTGTGGAAGGTGTGATGATGTGAGGTACTGCCAACTATGCTAGGAAAGGTAGGGCAGTGGATGTGTAACATACACCAGCATAGCTTGCTGGAGTTTTGTAAGGAATTATATGTCATTTGTATATTACACTGGTTTGTACAGGTGCTTGTGTTGAAAATGTCCTGCTGGACAGATAAGAAAATACACCTGTATATCAAACTGTATTGCAGCTGTTGAAATAAATATATTGCAACAGAAGATACTGGAGGAGAAGAGGTCAACCTCAATTCAGTTAACTTTGAAAAATGAAATTACCTGGTTTAGGCCATAAAGATTGTATCTTATAGTTCTGATTGCAACCAGAGACAAAATCTACTTGTATTGTTCTTAGGGGTGAAGTAATCGCTACCCTGGAAGGATGGAAGCTTTTGAAATGGATTTTTAGCTTCCAGATGCTGTAACACATCTTAGCAAAGCTCTATGTGTGCATTATGACACTTATGTGCTAGATTTTGGTTCAGTTTCCAGTAAAGGGGGTAGTGTGGGAACCAAAAGTCAAGTGACCAAATGTATGGGATGTCTTTCTGTAATCCAACACTGAAATTATGTTTTTAATACTAGATGAGGCAGGGCAGTCTGTATGTGAAACCTGGCAAAGAAGGACCAGTCACCTACATCATCTTGCCTTCCTCTAGTAAGTGAACTAGGGGACAGCAATTCTTTAGCTCAGTCAAGAAAATATAGTGCGATTAGATAAGTATTGCTTTTCTGTACCTGTGTGAATCCTTCCATCAGTATTATTTGTAATATTTCCTGTGAATGAAACTCTGGTGTTTACTGTAAATAGATATCTAGCATTGTCATGTTCTTTTATTATTAAATATATTTAAACTTTTCATTCTGGCTGGTCTTTTAGAGAATATTTTAACCTTTGAGAGTACTTATATATCCATTTGTATTAGTATTAATTTTACTCAGTATAACTGGATACTCTGGTAAGAGCCTTAGAGTAGCTGACTTTGGAGTGTTCTGGTGGCAGTATCTACCTTACAGTCTGGGCAGAAGGGGTGAAAATATAAAGTAGTGTCATGTCAGGAGTATCTGGTTGGCAACTCTGTGGCAGTGTTTGTCACTACACACTAGTGGTCCTGTGTGCAACTAGGTATTGGTGAAATTTCAATTGTGGTTTTACAAGAAAAATGTAAACTCAAGGTGGCTGCATCTGTACAGGGCACTGCCAAACACTTGAGGAGAAACTAAGTAGACCCTGAATATTTATGAATGAACTATTTAGGCAGATATTCTGAAGTTAGGTTAGACACAGGAAATCAAGCAGTATTTACAGACAAGAAATCATTATTTTTTCCAAGAATGATGAAAATAGGGGAGTTGCTTGAATGGCTACTACTAATGCTGATCTCACTACAGCTTCATATTGCTGGGATATAATGCCCATTTTCTTCTTCTCCCACCAGAAACAAAACAGCGGCACCAATCTCAAGATGAGAAGCAGGCCACAGGCACTTTGCAGAGCCACAGTCTTGTCCCAAATGATGCAAGAGTATGCAGGCTTGGTGTACCTTCTTCCTGACAAATGCCTTGAATAGCAACCAGACCAATCAGAAGGGTCAAACAAAGACATTCACTGCCCAATCAGAAACAGTCAGGAATCTATGCACTCAGGTCCTTCTCTCACCAGGAGCAAAATAGAAGCACTAATCACCTCTAAGCTTTCGGATACTGGCCAAAACATTATCCACCCAGACAGCTTCCTTTTTTTAGGCACTGCCAACCAGACAAACCTTCCAACATAACAAAAGTTACTCAGGAAAAGCTAAAGGTGTTACAGCTCAATGCTAGGAGCCTCAACAAGAAGCTACCATCCTTGTAATCTCTTCTCACCCTGGAGAACACTGACGTCTGTGCAGTTAGACGAACAAAACCACTAGAACGCACAAACTGCTAGTCTAGACCAGCAGTTTGTGCATTCCAGTGGTTCTTTATTCTACTATTTGCTGCCTGGATTTCCACTGGATTAACATTCATGCTGGTAGTTTGTTCTTGCTACATCAGTGCAGTTAATGAAACATGGTTCAAAGCCACAGAAAGTAATCCGGCAGTGCATGGCTATAATGCCTTTCATACATTCTGAATACCCACTGAACAAGAAAGCAAAAGGTGGAGGTGTGTTTATCTACATAAAGGATAAACACACCTCAAGGATGGTCAAACAATATAACCTACTCGAGTTTTCCACGTCCAACTAACCATGGGAAAAATCCAGTTACCATATTGTTGCTAGCTACAGTTTCCCACCATGAACCAGGAAACCCATACATCATACCTGAAGATACTAGGATCCTTCACCATCCAGCCCAATACCATACACATGGGTGATTGTAATTACCCCTCCATTAATTGGGAAGCATATGCGACCATTAACATGTACGCCCAAAGATTTCTTGACTTTGTAAATTTAAATGCCCCGGAGCAGCTAGTCTGTATGTACTCCCACTAGGGGAATAAATATTCTAGATCTGGTATTCAAAAATATGGGAGTGCGTTGCATCCCCCTGGTGTGATGTGTCACTGGTAAGATCAGATTACAAAGTGGTATCCCTTGAAATAAAGGTAAAATTAGTCCCCCCCCCACCTAACCCCAAAAACGTTAACTGCTCTAAATTAAATTACCCCCATATTTAGGGAAAGGATAGCTAGGTTTCAAGCACCCCCAAATCCAGAAACCACAGAAACCTATGCAGAGACGTACACAAAACCCCTGTATGACCATATAAACAACTGCATAGAAACAGCAGCACCAGACCAAAATAAACCCAGGTCAAACTACAAAAACAAGCCACCCTGGTGGACCCCCTGGTATCCTGGTATTAACAGGATGTACAACAAAAGAAAGAAAATCCTGTCGATAACCAAGACAGAATATGCACAACAGAGCAATAAGTCCCTCATTAGTCTAAACAAACAAATCAGGGGACTAGTCTAGTCTCTGAAAGCAGACTGAGGTAAAAATTGCATTGAAAGCAATCGTAAGGGGCAACACCCAACAATTTACAGAATTAGTTGTAGATAGCATCCCTTAAACTCAGCTGGAAAATGTAGAAAATCTGCTGGCCAACAAATTCAGCTCCAATTTCACTTCCCTATCACCCCCAGTTCTCCCCAAGAAATACCCACCACCACCCCATCACCAATTTTCTCCAAAGAACAGACTGCCACTGCACTCTGTAAAGCTAAATACACAGATTTAATGGGGCCTGATGACATACCACTTTGTCTCTTAACAGTTTAAATCAGGACTTATCAGGCCTATTAGGATCTCTATTTAACCACAACTACCAGACTGGCTTTATCATCGCTAGACTGGAAGACAGCAACAGGAGGACTGCATAAAGGGGCACCATCTACTGATCAGGAAAATTACAGACTCATAAGTTTGACTACTCTTATATGTAAGGCCATGGAAAAAATAATCACGGACCTGATAAATAATGACATGGGAAAAACCTCCAAACACTGGAATCAACTGAATCCACTGGCTGTTTTTGAGAAGGTAAACAAGGCCATGGATGAGGGTAAAGCAGTACATACTGCCTACCTTGCTTTGGCCAAGGGATTTGACACAATCCCCACCCAGGTATTACAAATAAAAATCACAAAACTGGGCATTAATCCCTACATCATCAGATGGATATCCAATTGACTCATGGACAGGACATGTGATTAAAATGGGTGAATCCAGATCCAGCAAGAGGCAAGATGGTAATGGTGTGACATGGGGCTCACTGATGGGACCACTTCTGTTCAGAATATACTTATCTGAAGTCGAGGCTAATGTGGAAGGCTTCTGGAAGACAAAGTTTGCCAACGACTGCAAGCAGGGAGGCAATTACTGAATCCTCCAATGATGCAGATATCTTTTAGAAGGATAAAGATTGGTGTCAGAACGATGGCCTAAAACTAAATGCAAAACAATGTATTAGCATACCCTTTGGGAAGTCAAATACCCCTGCAAATTACATTGTCAATAGCACACCTCTAACAGCAGACTCAGAGGTGAGAGATCTAGGTACACAAATAGAAGCCTGAACTCTGACCACTGTGTGTTCACAGGGTGAGAAAGTCCTTTTATGTGGCACAACTTGAAGTAAGTAAAGGTATGGCATCCAGATCCAAGGAAATTATAGTCCTGCTGTACTCAGCCCTCATTAAGACAAGTATAATGCTCCACTTCGCATGTGCTATACTAGGCACTTACAGCAGCTGGGGTGACATCAAAGGTTTCTCACAAAGACAGTACAGGGTGTAAATAATATAACCTATGCAGACAAACTAAATTCCCTATCCCTTTATACTGCCTCCTACAGACAATTAAGGGGTGACTTATGTCTGATATACATGTCACTTTCAAATCCAGTCTTAATGGAGCTTCTACACATCTGCAAGTCAAACAGCACGAGGGTCACCCAATATATGTACCTAAACTAAGTCAATGACTCAAACAAAACATGCTGGAGAGACAGATATGTGGTTTAGAAATTGCCTCCTCTTTGGAACAGGCTTCCTATTCACATTAAGCAGAGCCCTTCCCTGGCCCTTGTCAAATGCAGTTTGGATCAATGGATGGGGAATCGCAAATTCACACCTGGTGTAGTGTCTTATGTCCCTTATGCAGAGAGGCATCTGTAACATACGCAATACACAGGTGCAAATCCATGCCATCCTCTTGCCCCAAGGGTCCATATACTGTGCAACAGTACAGTAATTTTAACAATCGGTCACTTTTATATACATTTGCATAGTAGTATCACAGCACAATAGGGATACTAGTTGTAATGCAGTGCACAGCATAAACAGGAGTACTACAGAGGAGTTCTCAGGTAACAGCCAGATAGATGTACTGAGTAAATACGGATAGAAAAAAAGATCTAAAGGAGTTACAGTACATAGATTTGGGAAAGTAGAGTGAGAAAAGATTATGGAAAGGAGGGAAAAGGAGGTAGGAAGCATTCTGAGTGCAGAATATGAGTAAAAGTAGAAAACAGTTAAAGAGAAACAGAATATCGCAAGTACATAACTTATATCTTATATGACTAACTTCTGTATCTTGCATAATTAAGTCCATCCACATCAACATCTAGAATTGATTCCCCAACTCATCCTCGAGTGACATCAACAAAGGACACCTCTGATGACAGCAGACCTGATGGATGGCCTAGGATCTAGAGATCTGGGATCTAAAGTATCTTGTGGAAATACATAGAGAAGACCATGTCAGAACAGCAAATAAATCAACTGAAACATTAATAATAATAATTATAAAAAAAAGGCTTGTGTAACAACTGCTCTTACAGAGGGTTCCCTTAGGTTTAGTTGGTAACTCTTTGCTGCATTTTTGCATAGCAAAACATGATATACAAACAATAATGCCCAACAGAGTGTGTGTTATTGTGTAAATAATGTACACCTAGGGGTGTTCTGATAAACAAACACCCTGGATGTTTATACTGCACTTAGAGAATGGGCTTTATGTTAAATTGTTTGTATTTGTCATTTTTACTACTATTTTTTAAATATTTTTAATAAAAAATAGTTCCTCTCCCTAATGTTTCAAACTTTCAGCAGTATATGCAACTGCTGTTGGCGGAACTATTTTAAATCCAAAATATTAGTTTTGTCAGTCTTTACACATACATACAGACAGTGCACATTTAAAACACATGATTAAACACAGCTGTTGTCAGCCATTAAAAGTTTCTTTACCTACATACCTCTCAAATGTCCAGATTTTTACTTAATTTTTTTTTTATCTGTTCCTCATAAGATTTTTGTTTCACTGGCAAATCACTGTGGGTTAAAGACACTAAACAATGACTTGCATTTGAGTTTCAGACTTCAATCTCCTTAAAAAAAATACATGGTAAAACAAATCCTGTTATTCTAGCAAGTTTCTAATTTTATAAGAACAATACTTAAAATATGTTCATATTTTTATGCCTTCGTCCAACCATTGTCCAGATACATTGAGGTAAGAGAATGAGAGGTCTGCAACTGCACCCACTACGCAATCTCTCTCTCTCACTCCCGCACTTTTGCAAGCATGCATATATTCACACTCAGAAACAAATGCACACAGATGCACACTTTATTTTTACATTATCTATTTATTTTCATTTTGCAATCTCTAAGCAGCAAACATGCACTTATCAAGCATAAAATAATGGCAGCTATTAGGTGTTCTTATAGTCCAAACTCCACAACAGCTTAATATGCTGCTGTGAATCAGAATAATTTTTTCAGCGGGCATGGCCCATTCATTAACACCCAGCTGAAGAGCACTCATTTTCCCATCAGGGACTGAGATACAGTTTGCCCATTCTCTAAATTCAGATAGCAACAGAAACTGTGTGACCACGGAGACCTTTATATTCAGTTTGCTTGTTGTAGAGCAAACAAAAAGCTGCTCATCTTTATCTAGTGTCCTTAACTCTGTTCAAATAAAAGTGTAATGTCAAATATGTAATATACAGTCCCCACTGATTATCTGAACTGATTGATACCAAAATATGAGTGTTCCACTCAAAGTCTAACTTTGCCCTAGATGATAGTGCAGAGGGAGCAGCGTTAATTTCTCCAGCATAAAATTAAGATCCCATGGAAGAACAGGTTATTTTAGAGAAGGTCTCAGTAGAAAAGTACCTCTCAAAAAGGCCATACAGACTTTCAATGAAAAAAAGGTTGTGTGATTAAAACTTTGGTGAAGCTAAATATCAGCATCAAATGTACTTTGACAGACAAGAAACTCAGTCCTTTATTAAAGATTTGTGAAATATATCCCAAGACTGCTGGAATTGAAGTAGAAAAAAGGTTATATCTCTGAGAAGAATCTATACAGAAAACCTTGTCCATTTACTTCTACATACTATTCTAGTGGAGGGTTCTGGGGAGATGACAGGATTGGGGACTAACTAGGGTGGGTAAGCAGAGCTCCTGACCATCAATGGAACATGAGAAATACAAAAAAGTGATGTACTTACTGTGACGCCCCTGCACTATTCCAGTAATCAAGGAGCCTCAAAAGCCTCACCACTACCCACCAGTGAGGGAAATGCACATTGGGAGGATGACAAGTACACACACAGTAAAGTACAATTTCCTTAAGAGCACACAGAGATCACAGTCAGTCTGGGGCTGGTTTCTCCCTCTCTCTCCAGATCCCCAATAAGACTCCCCACTGGCACAGCTGTAGGTAGGGTTAAGATCTCAGCCGAGTGGTCAAGCCAAAATCTCCAGCACCCTCTCTGTCCAACCAGTGCTTCATGTCCCTGCCCAAGTAGCTGACACACACACACAGAGCTTTGATTTATATAAAGAAACACACACACAGAGCTTTGATTTATATATAAACACACACACACTCCTGGGGAAGGTTGGCACAGATTTACTAGCTGTGCTTCCTTCAGCCCAGACTATAAGGTAGTACCAGCTGCCACGAATCACGAATCACCTCTATAGCCTATAAGGCCCTCTCAGGCCCTGTGTGTATTCTAATGTGTAATAATATTTTAAATATCTCTAAACAAACCAGCCACAATTAAAAAGGTTTAAATATACATTTAATAATAAAATATAAACAAGACAATACTCTCAACTCAATACACAGAGTGAGTTCAGAATCACAGAAATACTTTAAAAAAACAACATTGGAAGAAGAGTCTATAATAAAAAACATCTCAAACATTACTGCTGGGTTATCTCAGATTACATCATTCTTGTCCTCACCTCTGCCTTCAGTTCCCAGGCTAACAGAAACTTAAATAAAATTCAAAAATACATACACACCTAACATATAATTCTCTTAAATTGTTAAGACAAGCCTATGGATTACATTAATATTCACAATTGACACAAAACTATTTACAAAATTCTAGCTAGCTGGGCTGGCAGCCTCACACTTACCATAAAGCGAAATCTGCCTTGTCATCTTCTGTCCATCTCAACCTGTGCACTATTGGATCTGATACAGTTAGATCAGGCTCTTTGCTCTGAAGCTCAGGACTAACTTCCCATGATGCTCTACATTCGTAAGTATCCACAGATCTAGTCTGCCATTGCAATACCTGACACCTACTATATATAACCCTAAGAGTGTTGCCTTTTCCATATGGCCTTAACCTGTTGGATAGAGTCCCCAACCAAAGTAAATGGGTGGTATTACAAAGCATGACAGAAAAAGGCTGCTGAAGTAGATACTGCCCTAACAGAATGAGCTACCCTACATGAAATCTCAACTGATGATGAAGGTCCAGGCAGTGAAGTATGTATTCACCTTTACTACTGAAATTTGGAAAGGACACAGGCAAACAAATATATTGATTCAGATTTCACTCAGAGACAAAGACACACACACAAAAGGTTGATTGCAATTGAATGAAATGCAATGAAATCGAAAAATGAGTTAAGGAAGACTACAGGACAAAGTTTGAAGCTCAGAGTCTCACCTGGTAAAAGTTACTGCAATTAAGATGAGTTTTCCATGATAAAATTCTGAAGTCTACGGTTGAAAGGGTGTCCTGTTCAGTAGTTAACCTGAGACTGGAAAAGGTCAGCTAAAAAATCCAAAACAGTATCTAAGGGGACAGAAAACTAGTCAAGAGCCTTTGACATGGTCCAGACACAAAATCTTCTCCACATAAATTTTTCTAACCAAGGATTTCTGACATGAAGAACTCTGTCAGATAATTTGGGATCTCTAGCCCAGGTCAGACAGTATAATGGATAGTCCACCAGTTCCTCTAGGAAACAAGAAGGGGGAAGGAGGGTGGGACGCAAGAATGTAGGGGAGATGGACTACAAACATGGAACGTTATGGTAAGTACATAACTTTATGTTATGTAGTACTATCTTGCCGTAATTCTTGCTGGATGTTACAGCGTCCCTAGCACATTTATCCCGGGTGGCTCAAGCGAAGAGACTCCAGCACAGTGGACCCAAAGGATGACCTGTCCTAGGAGGCCAAATCCAATTTGTAATGAGTGACAAATGTATGAAGTCTTACCCAAGTAGCTGCTGCACAAATGGCATCAGTTGGGAGTTTTGATCTAAAGGCATATGAAGTTGATACTGTTCTGGTTGAATGGTCTTTTACTTTGGCAGGTAATTGTTTGCCAGCAGTATTGTAAGCAAATGAGATGCAGTCTGAAAGTCAATTAGACAAAGTGACCTTAGAAACAGGGAAGCCTTTTTTTTTTTGTCTGAGAAGGAAACAAACAATTGGTCTGATTTTCGAAATTCTTTAGTCCTGTGCAGGTAAAACCTGAGAATTCTGTGGGCATCCAATTGGTGTAGTCTGTATTCTGATTTATTACTATGATTTGGGGAGAAAAATTGTAATTCAATAGTTGTGCTGAGATTATGTTCTGAACATACCTTAGGAAGAAAGGAAGGATTAAAAGTTCTAAGTGAGACTCTATCCTTGTGGAAAACAATGTAAGCCTCGAATGGTAAGGGCTTTCAATTCTGAAACTCGCCTAGCAGATGTTATAGCCACTAAAAACAATGTCTTCCAAGACAAGAATTTCAGATCCGATGAAGTAGACGGTTCAAAAGGTAGAGAAATTAAATATATGAGAACTAGGTTCAGGTCCCAGGGCTCCGGTGGCTGCCTGATTGGAGGTAAGAGAAGGAGAACTCCTTTCAAAAAGGTTTTGCATAAAGAGTGGGACATGACTGGATTTCCCATGTAGCCAAAATGATAATTAGAGATGGCAGCTAACTGAACTCTAATAGTAGAAGCTGCAGCTCCTTCTTGAAAAATGGATGCCAGGAAGGACAGGAAAAACTCTATGGGAGCTGAGATCTACGCCTTGGTTTGCTGCCCAAATGGAGAACCTTTTCCATTTACTGGAATATAATTTCCTGGTGGAAAGTTTGTGTGAAGAAAACAGAATGTGTTTGACTGTAGGGGAAAAGGAAATACACCCGGCTATTCGTGGAACTGGAGCAGCCATGCTGTCAATTTCAGGGTTTGGATGGTAGGATGGAACTGCCCTGATTGAGGAATCAAGAGGTCTAGAGATGACTCCAGAATCCATGGTTCCTCCAAAAGATAGGGCCACAGGAAGGGGAACCAGACTTGGCGAGGCCAGTAAGGACCAATGAGGATCAGGATACTCCCAACAGTTTTGCTTTCTGAATCACTTTTGGTATGAGAGGAAAGGATGGAAAGGTATAAAGGAGTCCTGGAGGCCAATTGTGGACCAGAGCATCCCTGGGTGACATCCCGGGATGGGGAATTAGAGCAAAGTAGTTGCTGAATTTGGTGTTCATGTACGTGGCGAATAGGTCGCAGCAAGGCTGGCCCCATTTGCGAAAAATCTCTTCCACAACTTATAAATTCAGAGACCACTTGTGAGGCATCACAATTGCTTGACCGAGTTTGTCTGCTATCACTCTGGACTTCCCTGGAATGTGCGTTGCTACCAGAAAGCACTGAGTGTCCATCGCCCATTTTCATACTCTTATAGCCTCTCGACAAAGAGGGTAAAATTTGGTTCCCCCTGCTTGTTTATGTACCACACTACAGACATGTTGCCTGACTGAATCGCAATTGTCCCGGTGGGAAGAGAACTGTGAAGTGTTGCAATGCAAATAGCACCGCTCTCATCTCCAGAACATGCATGTGCAAGTGGTTCTCATCACCTTCTTTCGGCTGCTCCCGTCTGGGGTCACCACAGATGATCAACTGTTTCCATTTCTTCCTGTCCTCTGCATCTTGCTCTGTCACACCAACCACCTGGATGTCTTCTCTCACCACATCCATAAACCTTATCTTAGGCCTTCCTCTTTTCCTGTTACCTGGCAGCTTCATCCTTAGCATCTTTTTCCCAATATACTCTGCATCCCTCCTCAGCACATGACCAAACCAACATAATCTTGCCTCTCTGGCTTGGTCTCCAAACCTTCCAACCTGCTGATCACTAATCATCACCTCCCTTCTTAACCTAGGTTCCACTACTCTTTCCCATAACTTCATGCTGTGACTGATCAATTTAATCCCTCTGTAGTTACTACAGCTCTGCACATCACCCTTATTCTTAAACATCGGTACCAAAACACTTTCTCCATTCCTCAAGCATCCTCTCACTTTCCAAGATTTCATTAAACAATCTAGTTAAAAACTCCACTGCCATTTCACCTAAACACCTCCAAGCTTCCACAGGTATGTCATTTGGACCAACAGCCTTTCCGTTCTTCATCCTCTTCATAGCTATCCTTACTTCCTCCTTGCTAATCCACTGCATTTCATGATTCACTATCCGCACATCATCCAACCTTCTCTCCCTCTCATTCTCTTCATTCATCAGTCCCACAAAGTACTCTCTGCATCTGCTCAACACACTCTCCTCGCCTGTGAGTATGTTTCCCTCATTATCCTTTATCACCCTTTACCTGCTGCACATCTTTACTAGCTCGGTCCCTCTGTCTAGCCAATAGGTACAGGTCCTTTTCTCCCTCCTTAGTGTTCAACCTTTTATACAACTCGTCATACACCTTATCCTTGGCCTTCGCCACCTCTCTCTTTGCCATGCACCTCATCTCCTTACACTCCTGTCTACTTTCTTCATCTCTCTGACAATCCCACTTCTTCGCCAACCTCTTTCTCTGTATACTCTCCTGTACTTCTTCATTCCACCACCAGGTCTCCTTGTCCTCCAAGTGGTTCTCATGATCCTGCCAAATACCTTGGACTGTCATTCCCAGATAATGCTCCCCCACACCCTATCTGGGAAACGTCCGTGGTCAAGACTGAATTTTGTTGAGGGGGAGCAAGGAGGTGCCTTAGATGAAGTTGATCAGTACGTAACCACCATGTTAGATCCTTCTTGCAGGAGTTTGTGATGAGCATTTGGTGAGATAGAGGTGTGATCCTGCATTGACCACTGGGCAAATAGTAGCCACTGAAGTACTCTCTCATGCAGACGGGCTAGGCTATGAAGAGAAGATTTGTTTTTTTTTTTTAAAGGAAGAAAGACTAGCACTCCGAGAGGAAATACCCTGTAATTTAAACGGGCAACTACAGCCCTCTAAAATGGGCCGTACAATCCTAAGAAAGTGGGACAGGGGATCAAGCGCACTCAACAATCAGACAGGTAATAGATAGCAACTATTTAGATAGAAAGATGAAGAAACTAGACCAAAAATATCAAAATTTATCAAAAAAATCTTCTACTTAGCCAGCGAGCCAGTAAGGAGACAACTTCGAAGCTTTCACGGCAAACGAGATCTGGGGAATTGCCGTGAAGCACCATGGGATAGGGGTTAGCCTCGAGCCAGTAAAAGCTCTCGAGCTTTAGTATTGGCAGAGTCGGAGCAGAGAATCAGCTCCCAACCCATCCAGCAAGAATTATGGTGAGACAGCACTACATAACATTCTTAAATAGACCATGGATCTTCTCTTGTCTGGAGAGATTGCCTAGACGACTCACTCTGTGAGCGGCTTTTGAATCTCTGTTGCTGCATCCCTTCTCTGATGATTTAGAACATCTGGAAGGGTTCTTTGACAAAGTTGCAGAAACATGAAAAGTCGTCAACTAACTACTCTCCACAACCAGGAATCCAATGTGATGGTGTCCCAAAATTGCTGATAGACAGCAAAATGCCCCTGGACTGCTTCTAGTGTACAGCAGCCAGGCAAACCTTCAAAAGCATTGAAATGGCTTACCAGAAAAACACTCTGAAGCTAGGATTCTGCAAAACAATCACTGCCCCTAGGGTGGCATCCGTTGAAGTCCCCCCTCTGCCCGCCAGGTATTGTCAATTGGAGCATATTGAAGAGGCTCCTGTGACTTACGGATCACTAACCACTTCCTACTTTGCTGACTGCATGAAAAGTTGCTCTGAAGGGTGGACAAGTGAACTTGCATGACAGACAACACTATGCCATCCTGTTCACTCCTGATCAGGGTGCCCATAACTTTAAGGCCAAACAAAGTATACCCATCAAAGGAAGTGTTAAGGAAAGAAGCCTTTAAGCACTCTGCATAATTAAAAGCATATCCAGTCATGGCAGTAAAGTGAGATGCCACTACCTGCTACCCTAACCATACTACTGGCTGCATTGGAATAAGATGTATGGACATATTTGCTACTAACAGCATTGGGCCAAATTAGAATCTATATAGACTTATACAAGAGTCTCAGATGGGATGCTACTGAGACCTCATTAATCAAGTCCCACTTAAGCCTAGGCAGGTGTGATAAAGAGTTCATGACATGAGAAGGCAAAGGTGTGCTTCAAAATCTGTCCCTGTGTTCATGACTCTCTGGAGGATGGACCAATGCACTCTCCTCTGAAAGCAGTTTCTTTGTCCCTAAAGCAACAGCAATGGGATCAACTGCAGGTCCTTTGCTCCTAGCCTTGGCTGGAATTAAGATTTTACCTGGTTTCCTAGGTACAAGCTTCACCATGGCAGGTCATGACATTAGATCGACAATCGCATCAGCAAGAGGTATTACCCAACTTGTGGACTGGCCTGCACCAAAGGCCTCAAGACATATGGCTTTCTCAGGTGAAGAAGCTTCAATGGTCCAACTTCCTCATCAATTCAAGTAAGTTGCTATACGAGGTGTCATCATGGTGGGGTTTTGAAGGCCCTTCCCCTTCATCAAGGTCAGAGTTCTCTATCAAAGGATCTAGGCACCTCCTTTTCCACTGGTGGAGGTGATACCATGAGATGCAGACTACCCATACACAAGGTGATGCAAGACTAAAAATCCAGGAAGACAAGATCACCAGGATTGGTCAATATAGGGTGTGATAACCTAGCCCCAGAGTGAGAGAGAAACAGCTTAACAACTTCAAAAGCCAACACAGAGGTCAGCTGACTGGGGAAGGATCTTCCTCAATCCATAGAAACAGAAATAACCTCTGTCCCAGCAACTAACCTGGTTGGAGATGAAGCTGAGACCCGAGCTGAGCTATCAAGGGCCAAAAACAAAGGGGCAAGGATGGCTTCATAGTTTTAGTCTCAATCCACACCCCTGGACCCTGGTTCCAAGATGCAAATGACTTCAATGAAGCCAGAGTTGAGTACATCAAGGTAGGCATTGGCACCAAAGGCAGTCAAGCTGTGGGTGTATAGGAGGAAACCACATGGACAGAAATCAGATCCAGTATTGACAGTTTTGTAGGATGCACTGGAGAAGAAACAAGTCAAGGGATGGAAAGAGGAGCTCTCACCACCCTCAGAGCAAAGGGAGTAGGAATGATCCCCAGGTCATGCAAGGCCTTTAAGAAAGTCTGCATCATCTTGTCCAAATTGACTTTGTTAAGGGTCTATGTAGACTGAGCAGACAAAAGAAGCTGCAGAGGATGGGTTAAGAGAACTTTGCAGGGGTTTATCCAAATCTTGGATCTTAAATGGAGAAGATTAGACCAGAGGGGATAAAGGCTCTGACAAGAACTCCAGATCAGAGGTAACAGCCAAAAGGAAGATCAGAGCTAAATGGATTTCTGCATAGCAGACAAAGGGTATCAGCATCTCCAACAGCTAGGTCTAAAGTGGTTCCAGTATTGGTGCAGACAGGTTTGAGGATTGGTACCAGGGAGGTGCCAATGCCAGAGCCACAGAGAGAGCTAAGAAGAAGAAAGGTCCTTGGGGCCTTCTGTGGCTGAAAATGTGGTCAGAAAATGACCTGCTGAATTATCTGTATACTTTCCTCTCTCTCTTCTTTTTTTTTCTATTCTGTCTCTGCTTTATGGAAAGACAGATGGAGCCCATGCTAATAGGAGATGGGAAGAAGCCCATTCAGCACTAACTTTTCCAGTCTTTTGCACAAAGCTCTGGCTCCAAAAGTGGCACAGGCCTGACAGTCTTGATCTAAGTGAGCTACCCTCAAGCAATAAACACATTTCTCATAAGAGTCTTTGATCTATTCAATTCTAGGGGGTAGGCTCGGCATAACTGTTGAAGTCTAAACCTCACAGACACGTTACAGGGTTTGACTCTAACCTTTGGTTATTGGCTAGGCTTATTTATGATCACAGACCATGCACTTACAGAGGTCTGAAGTCTTCTCAGATATTTTTATATAAACAATCACAGAACACAGGAAAAAAAATTTCCAGCCACTGGGACCCCCAACACACAGAAACAGATGGCGAAAACTGAAGTTGTGTACTTACCATAACGATATATCCATGATGTCCGATTTTCATCAGGTTCAACTATGGGTTGTCGCATGTGACAGGATATGACCTTGGTGGTAAATCGGAAGTGCTTCAGTACCAGGGTTCAGACCCCTCTCCTATGATTAATTCCCTGTACTCCACTCTACTGCCCCAGATCTCATTTGCTGCCTGAGGTGTTCAGTCATACTTTCGAAGGCTCCAATTTTATATCCCTTGTAGATAATCATAGTAGCACTCCTCCCTTATGGATAATCATGGTAGCACTCCTCCTTTATTGAGAGATCTTTGTCTATTCATTTTCTAAGGATTATTACTAGTGTTAGCGTTAGAACAGGTTTTAGGTGTGTTTTTCTAAGAGTGGGTGTTTTAGGATAGTGCCAGTCTAGAAAGAGACTATGATTACCTCCTCAATGTAGCTCCAAAAAGTCTCCTTCAAGAAATTCTGAATATAAGAAAGTGGGAGAAAGGAAAATTTCCAGGGAGCTATTCTAAAATGAAAGCATCTCTAGGTGCCCGTCCCTGTAGATGGATGAGGGAAACAAAGCTACTGTCTTTGGAGATGGCTGGGAAAGAATACAAGTCAGAACAAGGCTTGCACTGGACATGTAAGATCTCTTTCATCATGAAAAGGCTTGGAGACCATCCATGGCACCAGCAAACAATGCTTGAAACTGTTCAACAGTACGGTAGTCTGACCCAGTATGTACGCTGCTATTAGAAAAAAGTCACTACAAGGCCATCCCATTCCTACAGCCTCATGGCATGTCAACATATGGTATAGAATCTCCAGGACTAGAGAACTGGAAGAAGAAATGGTTGTGACCCACAATTAGAAGACAGAAATACTTAAAACTTACCACACTGGCAGCAGACAATGTTCCTGTGGAATACCATAAAAATTATGAGCAGATGGAATAAGCTACCCAATCTGTTTATCAATAGATTCTTACAAGAATCAAATGTTCCTAAATATGGAAAAACTCATCTTATACCAATATATAAAAACAAGATACCTCAACAGAATTTTCAGTTGACCTACTTCAAGACTCCCTTCATTTTATACAGTAATAGAATGATGCATCAATCATCAAATCCTTAACTTTATTAAATGAACACTTACGTTCCCCCCAACACAGCTTCCAGCCTCACACAGCACTGAAACTGCCCTATTATAAATTGTAGACACAGCTAACCAAACCAAATGTATTGGTAACCTTGACTACACAGTATTTAATACTGTATTTCACCATCCTCTGTCAACAAGCCCTCACAACTAGGACTCAGCAGCATTACCACTGAATTGGCTTTTTGTAGTTACCTCAACAACCGTACTGTCTATCAAATGGAAGGAATCCTTCTCTACTTACCTGCCAGTAAACCAGGAGTGCCACAAAGGAAAGTACTATGACATACACTACTTGACATGTACCTAAATGACATGCACATGGCAGCTAAATATACAATAATCATACAATATGCTGACGACTCAACTCTTCCTTGTTCTGCCTCCAAATTTTCCCAACACCAATCAGTAATCCAAGGCTTCTCCTCTACTAAGACATGACTAGAATGATCCCAACTACTTTTGAATTACAAAAAACAAAACAAAAAAAAAATATCCATTTATCTCCAGTAACCTCTGACTAACTACAACTGCACTACATACAGTGCTCAGACAGACAGATCACAGGATCAATTCTAAGGGGTAGGTTTGGCATAATGGTTAAGGTCCTTCATCTTATAGACACAATGTACAGTGTTTGATTCTGACCTTTGGTTATTAGCTGGACTTAAAATGGTTCATCAGCGCAGTTAGACTGGCATTCACCTATGAATCTATCAACACCAAACAGAACAAGTTACCCACACCAAGTTACTAGGTGTCATCATAGATGGATTTATATCTGACCAACACTTCAATGCGGTTGGCCAAAAACACTGTAAATTAAGGATGCTCTACACAGTCAGGAGAACCCTCACTAACCACAGCTGGAAAGTAACTGCAGCATCTACCTTAATTTCAAGTCTGCAGTATGCAACTACAACTCGTATACCTTCAAACTACAATGAGGAACAAGCGGAAGCAGTGTTATAATAAAATAATTAATCTGCATCCAATCTCCCAAACTGAACTCATCACTGCATTCCCTGCAGGACATGAACGGTCTTAAACCATCACAAGAGCTCTCATAAATGCAATTCACAATGGCATATAAAACACTACATCATTCCTCAAACATCCAGCCATCAGTAATTGGTTCAACCCCCCCGAAAAGACTTTTATCAAGGGACCAACACCTACATAATAGTATATCCAAAAATCCAGCAACACACATGGAGAACCGTTATACTGAAGGATAGCTTAACTGTGGAGCAAAATTCTCTTTGCCATTTGACAAATAACCTCCTCACTTTTCAAACTGAACCTAAATTATACTACCTGTTAAGATTCTGAATCTCTAGGAAAAAATACCCAAAATGCTCAATATTTCTGCTTCCCTTATTACAGCATTTCTATCTAGCTAGTTTTTTTATGTCTTACTGAAGTGAGTTTATTACACTCCCCCCATGAGAAATGTATGCATTACTCTGTTAATCAGCTTACATCCACAATCCCTTTTTCATATTTTTTGCACAAGGGGGGGTCAGGGTGTCACTTCAACAATGACAATCACCTAAAGTAGAGGTTTACACAACCGGGTGGATAGCACTGCTGTGGTAGTTTTTCTGCACCCCACACACATTTGCATGCACACTCACACTTATGGCCATTTTAGAATGCCCAATACACCTACTACATGTATTTTGAATGTGGGAGGAAACTGGAACACCCAGAAGAAACCCATGCAAACATAGGGAGGACATTCAGACTCCACACAGAAAAATCAGCTTACGTATATAAATGTGTAATATTATATTATGATACTCTTTACTACTTACTCATGTTGTTACATTTATAATTATTTCTTGTTTCACTAATATTCTATAATGTGCAGCAATGGCACTGCTTAGAACTTACTACACTTTATATCTTTCAATGACAGCTTGTTTAATTAAGTTCATTGTTAGTTTAAATAACTTGTAAGGAAAAGATGACATACTATGTTATATAGTGTATCTTCTGTTTCTTGGACCTTTTCTCCCTGGGCCTCCTCTAAAAAATTGGCAATGTGACCCATTTGAACTTTCCTGGTAAGCCAATTAAAACAGATCATACCTATTGTGTAGTGACTTTCCATTCCTTGTTCCCCTGGAGATAAAATGGGTAGGTAAAACGACTGGACTGGTGGGGAAATGGGACTAATCAAATTACCCAGAGTGGCCCATCATCATCAATTATATGCTGCCAAAGTTCAGCAGCCCAGTAATATTAACCGTGTTAATACTAACGGACTAGATTCCAAGCCCTACACCTCATTTCATCAGTAAGCACAGAGATCCATATCAATTGTCAATGTGGATAGCTATGGGCATGAGGCATCAAATAAGGAGCTCATTAACAGCCAAATGATACCAAAGCACTATGACTGTGGCCAGTATCTGAATGCTGTCTTCTGTCCAGTAGAACTTTGCACCAAAGAAATTGACAAAACGGCTACTGACGTTAAAAGAATGGTTGGCATTGAACACAAGGAACAATCTGGTGCCAACAGAATAACCTATGGATGTACCACTGGCTTTGGTCTTCTTACTGGCACCAGACCAGGGTGGGTGTGTGTGTGGGGGGGCATCAACATGAGAGGGATTTATCAAACTTTCATCTTGTAACTAGAGGGGAAGTCAGGACTCCCACCCTCCCACCTCAATGAGTGCCTTTAGAAGTGCCTTAATTATCTTCTCCCAGTCCAGATTCACTGATACAGGTGAAATGAGGAAGGAATGAGAGGGCCTGACGTGTAGAGATAGAGATTTTCTGGGAGGTAAAAACTTGAATAGCTTGTATTTAAACACTGAAAAGAAAAAAAATTGCTAAGGCATTTCTGGGAGGAATATCTACAACAAGATAACAGCTGTTCAGCATCCAAAGTAGATTTGTCTAGCTGAGTTGGTGACATTCTCACAGAAGGTGCACAGATGGACTCTACAGCTATGATCCTAAATGGAAGAAAACATAGAAGAACCTTTATTGTCCATTCTAAGCTCATCGGCAGAAGATTCCCTTAGCAATAAATTGTTCTTACATTTGCTAAAATTAGTAAGTTCAAATGCTTCACAAACAGAACAATCATTCAAATGCTCAACTCCCATTAAATAAGTTCAACACAAACAGTATTTATCCTGAGGTGGGATCTTGCATTTACACTTTCGTCTTTTTTTTTTTTTTAAACTTCCAGATAACTTATCTGGTTTATAGGTTTGCAGGTTCTTATTAAGCTTACTGCCAAGGAGAGCTTTAAGAAGCTCACACACATCACCCAGTATTTTTTTTCAATAAGCATCTTTATTAAATTATCACATACGGCATGGACAATCTTACATTTATATAAATGAAAAACAAAATGACACCACTTTACCTCCAAACATTACATACATCACAGACACCATTTTAACAACGGTAGTTGTAAACATTATACATCACTTATAATCTATCCAGTCAATGTCAGTTAAGCATTATATGGCTCATTCAAATCCTGCCTCTTAAACCTTTTTTCTCTGCATATACTGTTCCCACAATTCCCACTTTTTACTATGTACTGTTCTCCTTCCCTTTTCTAAAGCTCCCAATTCCAGTTGTTTTATGCCTGTTACTATACTCAAGACACATCACCCAGTATTGGTGAGTGAAATACCCCCCCCCCCCCAACCATTAACTAGATTTTCCCTACATATCTGAGCTGACAACCTGTTGTCAGGGAAGTACTCTGATATGCAAAGGCAGCCTATTCTAGAAATGAGAAATACATTGGGCTAGGAAATAAGAAGTTATGTACTCACCATAACATTCCATCTGAGTAGGTGACTTCATTTGTCTGCAACCTTTGGGTCTTGGATCCGACTTCGGATCCGTGCCGGCAACTTATTTTACAGCTTATGGATCCGAGCTCCTAGCTCCTCCCCTTACCCATAATCCCCTGCCAACCCTGATTGACCTCAGATCAAGTTTGCCCTTATACCAAATCTCAGACCAAAAGTGTCCCGAAAGGGACCAAGAAAGGACATTCAAGAATTGACTTCTGAAGGCCAGGGGGAAGGCGGGGGGGAATGGTTGCAGACAAATGAAGTCACCTACTCAGATGGAACGTTATGGTGAGTACATAACTTCTTAATCTGAAGTAGGGACTTCATTTGTCAGCAACTTTTGGGACAGAGTCCCCAGCTACCTGAATCTTGGGCGGCCATCATGGAAGGATGTTCTGCGGAGCCAAAGGATGCTCTCCCTCTGGAAATAACGTCCAGCTTATAATGGTTGATAAAGGTATGAGATGAGGCCCAAGTGGCTGCAGAGCAAATATCATCCAAAGATACTCTAGATCTAAAGGCAGCAGAAGTAGATATGGAGCGAGTAGAATGCGCCCGTACTCCCTGAGGTGCGGGCCTCCCCGAAGTTTCATAGGTCAGAAGAATACACTGTGAAATCCATTGTGATAAGATGACCTTAGAAATAGCTTTACCCAAATTGAATTTGGCAAAGGAAATGAACAACTGATCGGATTGTCTGTGACCAACAGTCCTATGAATGTAGAAGCGGAGTTGTCTGTGCACATCTAAGGAATGCAGCTTGTATTCTCCTTTATTCTGGTACTTGGGGAAGAAAACTGGCAGGTTAATGGACCGATTGATATTGGTTTCTGAGGTCACCTTAGGAAAAAAGGAGGGATTGGTCCTGAGGTACACTCTATCCTGATGAAAAATCAAGTAGGGAGGTTTCGCACAAAGGGCCTGAAGTTCGGAAACTCTTTTCGCTGAAGTGATGGCGACAAGCAATGCCGTTTTCCAGGAAAGGTATTTAAGTTCAGCCGAGGCAGCTGGTTCAAAGGGAGGGGCAGTCAAGGCTTGAAGGACTAGTGATAGATCCCAAGGGGGTACAGCTTCCTTGACAGGAGGCCTGAGCAGGAAATTACCCTTGAGGAAGGTTTTACATAATTTCGCAGTCATCAAGGGACCTGTCTCGTGTCCCACATGGTAATGAGAAATGGCTGCCAATTGAACCTTGACCGTAGAACAGCTAGCTCCCCATTGAAAAAGTCCAGTGAGGAAATCCAAGACGGATGGCAACGAAGCTGTGAAGGGATCTATGTTATGGTGTTCCGCCCAGATGGAAAAACGCTTCCATTTACTGCGATAGACTTTTCTAGTGGAAGGTTTATGTGCTGCCACCAAGATGGCTTTAACTGGAGAAGAGATGCCAGGAGTGCTGACTAAGAGTGGAACTGGAGCAGCCAAGCTGTCAGCTTCAGGTTGTCCAGATTCGGGGTCAGTAGACCTAAGGGATGGGATATTAGATCCGGAATGGGATCCAGAATCCAGGGAGGATTCACCAGATGAGACCACAGGTAAGGGAACCAAGTTTGACGAGGCCAGAATGGGGCAATGAGGATCATTCTGCTCCCCAACCGAGAGGCTTTCTGTATAAGTTTCAGCATCAGGGGTAGAGGAAGATAGGCATAAAGTAGACCGGGAGGCCAAGCATGCACTAGAGCGTCTCTCGGGGTTTCCCCGACAGGGGGATCAGAGTGAAGAAGCTGGAGCATTTCGTGTTTGAGGGAGTGGCAAAGAGATCGCAGCAGGGTTGCCCCCATTCGGCAAAAATCTGCTTCACTACCTGGGAATTGAGAGGCCACTAGTAAGGGGAAAGAAAAGTGCGGCTGAGCTTGTCTGCCAGATTGTTGGACCGTCCCGGAATGTGCGTTACGATAAGGAAGCGGTTGGTGGAGATCGCCCATTCCCACACCCTCATGGCCTCTCGATAGAGAGGGTAGGACCTGGTTCCCCCCTGTTTGTTGATGTACCAGACAACTGACATGTCCATCTGTATCGCAACAGTTCCTATGGGGAGAAGGTTTTGAAGTGCTTGCAACGCCAACAGCACCTCCCTCATCTCCAGAACGTTGATATGCAAAGAGGTCTCTGTGCTGTTCCACGTGCCTTGGACCATTCTGCCTGAGCAATGCCCCCCCCACCCGAGGCGAGAGGCGTCCGTGGTCACCATGGCGAGGGGAGGCGGCGTGCAGAAGGGTCGTCCCGTATGGAGGTCCGGGACTGGAGCCGCCATAAGAGGGCCCTCCTGCAAGCCCTGCTGAGTGAGATAGGGTGACTGAGGGGGAGAAACTGAAAGGACCATTGGACTAAAAGGTCCACTGTAGCATACTCATTCAGACGCGCGCATGGAAGAAGAGTTATTGCTGCTGCCATGGAGACTAGCGCCCTCAGGACCAATTCCGCCAGTGGGGCTTTTGATTGGAAGATGGCCCGCACATGAAGCCTCATGTTTTGAAGTCGCTCCGAAGTGAGGAACGCTAGCAGACTTCTCGTATCTAGTTTGGCCCCTATGAAATCTATCACTTGTGTTGGAGCAAGGGAGGATTTGTCCATGTTGATCGTAATGCCTAGTTGGGGAGCTAGCCGGAGAAATTAATTTCTGGCTGTGCAGAGTAGATGCCTTGTTGGGGCGGACAGCAGCCAGTCGTCCAGGTACGGGAAGACCTGCATTTCCTGGAGTCTCAGGTAGGCTGCTATCACTGCTAACACTTTGGTAAACACCCTGGGGGCTGTGGTGAGACCGAAGGGAAGGAACCTGAACTGATAGTGACTGGCTCCCAGCCGGAAGCGGAGAAATTTCCTGGATCGTCTGTCCATTAAAATGTGGTAGTATGCATCCTTGAGGTCTATTGAGCACATCCAGTCGCTCTCCCGCAAGAGGGGGAGAATGGATTGAAGGGTGATCATCCGGAATTTTTCTTTGGTTACTGACAGGTTCAAGAGTGAAAGGTCGAGAATCGGTCTCAAGTCTCCCATCTTTTTTGGCAGCAGAAAGAACCTGGAGTAAAACCCTAATCCGAGCTGATCTCTGGAGACGGGCTGGATGGCTTTTTTTTCTAGCAGCTGCTGAATTTCTGCAGCTGCCGCCTCCCTCTGATCGGGTGGTACATCAGGGAGGTTTTTGAGTCTGGGGACATGGTGCAGTGGAATTTTGTAACCTCTGGATATGATACGAAGCACCCAGCGATCTGACTTGATGGACTCCCAAGCCGCCAGATGCTTCGAGAAGTGCCCCCCCGATGGCCTCCAGAGTGGAGCAGTCGGGCAACCCCTCAGGGCTGCTGCATGGGCCGATCAGAGAAGGTTTCTCTGGACCCAAAATTTCTCAGGGCCTCTCTGCCTCTAGGGCGGCGTCCTCCCTGTCCACCTCTGCCACGGAAGGACTGGCTGTCCGGAGCAGGATGGGAATGTTGCAATTTCTGGAACCACATCTTCTTCTGTCCCTTTTGGTTCTTGGAGAAGGACCTCTAGGGAGCAGAGAAGGGGACTCCGACGATACACAACGTCTTCCCGTCCTTTTCGCTTTGGACAAGTGTCTCGCGAACGGTCTTGCCAAACAAGGCAGAACCATCAAAGGGGGCATTCGCAAAGGATGCCTTAAAGGGCTCCGCGAAGTCACAATTTTGGAGCCAGGCCTGACGTCTCATGACTAGACCCGCTCCGCTGGCTCTAGCGGCTCCCACTGTGGCATGGGACAAAAGCCGCATAGAGGTATTTGAAACAGATCCTAGAGTGGGCATACGAGTGGAGTACAACTGCTTGTCCTCCGCCGACATGGACTCTGGGGGGGGAAGCAGCATATTCTTTGATAAGATCTCGCTGCATCCTGATGACATGTGCCATGTAGTTCAGGGACCTTACTGAGAAGGTCGCTGAACTGAATACCCGCTTCTCGAGGCGATCCATCGAGCGGGACTCCTTGCTCGGTGGATGGACCGAGGGGCTCTCCTGAGCTAATTCCCTCTTGGTGGCTGCCGCCATCAACATGGCATCTACGGGGGGACCCTTGCTCCAATGGGACCTATCAGCAGGGGGACTCAAAATTCTATCCGGGCATTTGGGGACTGGCTCCACAGTGTCCGGCTCCTTCCACGCACTGGTGGTGATAAGGTCCACCAGAGGGTCGGCCGGAGGGGACACCCAAGAGGTAGACGGGCCTGCTTTGAATGCCTCCAGGAACACGGACTCGTCGGAGGAAGCCTTGGGGACAGAACCCCCCCCCCCAATCCTGAGCATTTCCAGGATGTCTCCAAAGGAGACATCTTCGGGGGGGGTGAACTTGGGGAGCCTTCCCCTTCATCCAAGTCCGTGTCCTCTGTTAAGGACTCAGGGGAGTCCACGTGTCTCCTCTTACACTTATGCTTGCGAGGCACTTCCTCGGGGGGACTGTCCGAGGAGGTCTCACCAGCAATATCCTGTTCCAGTGGAACAACCTGGCACATCGAAGCAGGCTGTCCCTGTGGCCGGGTGATGGAAGCCTGACCCAGCAGAGAGGGAGTGCAGGGTGGAGCCGATGCAAGGACCGGGGGTCCGGATGCTCTCAACAGAGCCCTCTCCACTGCATCGAAGGCTGAGGGGGAGCCGCTCTCCCTGGGGTCTGAAAGCCGGCTCCCACTCGGATCCGATGAAGGGATCGGAACCAGGGCCGAGGCACACTGAATCCCTCGGATCAGAAGCTCGGCCCACGGCTCCGAGAGGTTGGATCCGATGAAGGACCCGACAGACTCGAGGGCAGGGTCGGATCCGAAGTACCCAGTACTGTCGGCGCCGACCCACCCCCGACTCCAATGCTGCCCAGCTCCGAGTGCTCCAAACCCGGGAAGCGGGTCGGAGAAGGAGCTATCGGGGCAAAAAAAAGGTGTCGAGCTCCCCCCCGAAGGGGGGGAGGCAAGAGCACTCCCATCTGCAGCTGGGCCTGGATGAACCTTCTCATCATCCGGTCCAAGTCTGCATCAGAAAGACTATAAGTAGATCTCGACGAGGCCACCGAGGCGGGCCGGGAATGCCGCCTCGATGACCTCGACGGAGATCGGGTCTCCTCCTCCTCGGGTCCCGGGGAAAAGCAAGGGGATCGGATCCGAGGAGGAGGGGACCTGGAAGCTGTGGAGGGAGAAGCCCGCTTAGCTGGGGGGGCCGAAGCAGAGGCCTCGGCCCGCCGCTTGTGGTGCTTCTCCCTCCTTTTCTCCCTCCTGGCCTCCCTTTCGTCCGGCGTCTTAGTGGGAGTTTGAGTGCCGGCTGGGGGAAGGGGGGCAGGAGTGGCTACCACCAAGGGCTGAGGAGGAGCCACGGGAGTACCGGAGGCCAAAGCTGGATCCGGGGGCAAAAGTCCCGCCAGAACCAGCTTCGACCTCCGCTCTTTCAGTGCCCTGGGGTTGAACGCTGTGCAAATGGAACACCCAGAGGACAGGTGTTCAACCCCAAGGCACCGAACACACCGAGTGTGGCCATCCGCCGGTGAAAGCTTATGGCCACACTCGGTGCACTTAGAAAAAATGGGTTTTGGGGCCTCCAACATTAAAAGAAAAAAAAAGTAACTACGCAAACACACCAGGCCCCAAAAACACAAGCAACACACACACACTCTATGAACCAGCGAGGGGAGGAATTACACTAAAAATTAATAAACTTAACGAAAAAGGGATCCTAACCACACACACTGTTTAATTAAATCAAAAAATTTTCTATTTTGACAAGTTTTTGAAGACTTGTCTGGCAAGTCGTCAGGTGCTCTAAAATCCAGCGGTCTCTTCTAAGAGCGGCAAACTAGATCTGAGGTCAATCAGGGTTGGCAGGGGATTATGGGTAAGGGGAGGAGCTAGGAGCTCGGATCCATAAGCTGTAAAATAAGTTGCCGGCTCAGATCCGAAGTCGGATCCAAGACCCAAAGGTTGCTGACAAATGAAGTCCCTACTTCAGATCTTCATTTGTCAACAAACTATGGGTCTTAGGATCCATATCGGATCCGAGCCGGCAGTTTCCAACAGCATAGATCTGAGCTCCAAGCTCCTCCCCCTACCCATAATCGCCTGCCAACCCTACCCGACCTCAGATCGAGTTTGCCCACAGCTAGATAAGCATACAAAAATCACCTGCAAAACTAGCTACATACCCTTGCCATAAGGAAGGTAACATCTCGAACATCCGAAGGTCAGGGGGACGGAAGGGGGGGGGGGTCGGTTGCTGACAAATGAAGTTTACCTACTCAGATGGAACGTTATGGTGAGTACATAACTTCTTAATCTGAAGTAGTTAACTTCATTTGTGCATCGACAGAGTCCCCAGCTACCTACATCTTTGGCGGTCCTCAAGGAAGGATGTTCCGGAGCACTGCAGAGCCAAAGGATGCTCTCCCTCTGGAGACAATATCCAACTTGTAGTGATTAATGAAGGTATGAGATGAAGCCCATGTTGCTGCTGAGCAGATATCATCCAACGAGAGTCTAGAACGAAAGGCCACCAAGGTAGAGACAGACCGGGTAGAGTGGGCATGAACTCCTAGAGGTGCGGGCCGACCAGTACTTTCATATGCCAACAGAATACACTGAGAAATCCATTTAGACAGTGTGACTTTGGAAACAGCCTTTCCTAAGTTAAATTTGGCAAAGGAAATGAACAGCTTATCTGATTGCCTATGACCAGCTGTTCTGTGTAAATAAAAGTGCAGTTGTCTGTGCAGATCCAGCATTTTGCACAAAGGGCTTGAATTTCGGAAACCCTTCGAGCTAAGGTGATAGCTACAAGAAAGACAGTTTTCCATGATAAAAATTTTAGATCTATTGAAGCTGCAGGTTTCAAAGGGAGGGGCTGTAAGTGCCTGCATACCAAAGTTAAGTCCCAAGGAGGGACTGCTTCCTTCACCGGAGGTCTGAATAAGAAGGTACCCTTCAGAAAGGCCTTGCATAACTTGGAGGAGATCAACGGTCCAAGATAGCTTCCTACGTGATAGAGAGAGATAGCTGCCAACTGAACCTTGACTGTAGAGGGGCTGGCGCCCTGATCGAAGAGTCCTGATAGGAAATATAACACCGCAGGCAACGGAGCTGTGAAAGGATCTAGATCTCTGTGCTCCACCCAAATAGAAAAAACGTTTCCATTTGCTATCATAGACGTTTCTGGTGGATGGCTTATGCGCTGCCACCAGAATAGCTTTGACCTGGGAAGAGATACCGGGAGTCCTAGCTAACCTTGGAACTGGATCAACCAAGCCGTGAGCTTGAGGCTGTCCAGATTCGGGGTTGGAAGATCCAATGGATGGGTTATGAGATCCAGAATGGGATCCAGAATCCAGGGAGGAATCACTAGGCGAGACCAAAGATGCGGGGAACCAAGCCTGGCAAGGCCAGAATGGGGCAATGAGGATTATTTTGTTCTGCAACCGACTGGCTTTCTGAAGAAACTTCAACATCAGCGGAAGAGGAGACCGGGGGGCCAAGCATGCACCAGAGTGTCTTGTGGGGATTCCCCGGGTGGGGGAATTACAGCGAAGTAGTCGTTGCATTTCGCATTTGAAGGAGAGGTGAAAAGATTGCAACAAGGTTGACCCCAAGTGGAGAATATCTGCTTCGCTACTTTTGGGTTCAGAGACCACTCGTACGGCGAGAGGATGGTGCGACTCAACTTGTCTGCTAAAATGTTGGACCGTCCTGGAATGTGCGTCGCTATGAGAAAGAGGTTGGTGGAAATCGCCCATTCCCACACTCTCATGGCCTCTTGACAAAGGGGATAAGACCTGGTTCCTCCCTGTTTGTTGATGTACCGGACTACTGCCATGTTGTCCATCTGGATTGCAATCGTTCCTACGGGAAGAAGGCTCTGTAGTGCTTGCAACACCAAAAGCACCGTCCTCATCTCTAGGATATTTATATGCAGAGAGGTCTCCGTGCTGTTCCACGTGCCTTGGACTGTCCTGCCTGCACAATGCCCTCCCCCACCTGAGGCGAAAGGCATCCGTGTTCACCGTGGTTAGGGGAGGGGACATAGAAAAGGGGCGCCCCTTCTGGAGGTCCGGGGATTGGAGCCACCATAACAGGGCCTCCTTGCAAGCTCTGCTGAGGGGAATAGGGTGGTACAGAGGGAATTGCAGAAAAGACCATTGAACTTGGATAGTCCATTGCAGGACTCTCATGTTCAGACGTGCCATCGGCAATAGGTTGATGGTGGCCGCCATCGAACCCAAAGCCCTCAGGACCAATTCCGCCGGGGGTGCCTGGGGTAGGAGGATGGTCCGCACATGGAGTCTTAAGGTCCGCACTCTGTCTGGAGTTAAGAGGGCTAGACGCCGGTTTGTGTCCAACCTTGCTCCGATGAAATCTATGGTTTGAGTTGGAGAAAGGGAGATGTCTCTGTGTTGACAGTGATCCCAGGCCGGGCCGCTAAGTGAAGAAAGGAGTTTCTGGCTGTGCAGAGTAGATGCCTTGTGGGGGCGGTCAGGTGCCAGTCGTCTAGGTATGGGAAAATCTGAATGCCCTGTAGTCGCAGGTGGGCCGCTATTACCGACAGAATTTTGGTGAACACCCTGAGGGCTGTGGTGAGACCAAAGGGAAGAGCCCTGAATTGGTAATGGCTGGCTCCTAGCCGGAAGTGGAGAAACCTCCTGGATCGTCTGTCCATCAGAATGTGGTAGTACGCATCCTTGAGGTCTATAGAGCACATCCAGTCGTTCTCCTGCAGGAGGGGGAGAATGGACTGAAGAGTGACCATCCGGAACTTTTACTTGGTTACTGACAGGTTCAAGAGGGATAGGTCGAGGATCGGTCTGAAGTCCCCCGTCTTTTTTGGCACCAATAAGAACCTGGAGTAAAAGCCTGATCTGTACTGCTCTGGGGGGATGTGCTGGATGGCTCTTTTTTCTAGCAGCCGCTGGATTTCTGCAGCTGCGGCCTCCCTCTGCTCGGGTGGGACGTCGAGGAGGTGTCTGGGATTGCGAGGGAAATGGGAGAAAGGGATCTGGTAACCTCTGGATATGATACGAAGCACCCAGCAGTCGGTCGTGATGGACTCCCCAAGCTGCTGGGTGCCTCGAGAAGCCCCCCCCGACTGCCTCCAGAGTGGAGCAGTCGGGTAACCCTTCAGGGCTGCTGCGTGGGCCGGTCAGAGAACGGTTCTCTGGACCCAAAGTTCCTCAGGCCCCCTCTGCCTCTAGGGCAGCGTCCACCCTGTCCTCCTCTGCCACAGAAGGACTGGGGGTCCGAAGTGAAACAGGGCTGTTGCGACTTCCAGAACCACATCTTCTTCTGTCTTTTTTGGTTCTTGGAAAAAGACCTCTGGGGAGCAGAGAAGCGGATTCCGATGGCAGACGTCGTCCCGTCGTCCTCGCTGTGGATCAGGGTATCGTGTACGGTTTTGCCAAAAAGGGCAGAACCATCGAAAGGGGCATTAGCGAAAGACGCCTTAAGGGGTTCCGCAAAATCACAGTGGCGGAGCCAGGCCTGTCGCCTCATAACGCCTGCTCCGCTAGCTTTAGCGGCCCCTTCCGTGGCGTGGGATAGTAGCCGCATAAAGGTGTTCGAGATAGACCTAAGAGAGGCCATTCGGGAAGAGTACAACTGTTTCTCCTCTGCAGACATGGACTCCGGAGGCGACGCGGCGTACTCTTTGATAAGGTCTCACTGCAGTCGTATGACATGTGCCATGTAGTTCAGTGACCTCACTGAGAAGGTAGCTGAACTAAAAACCTGCTTCCCTAAATCGATCCATCGACCGAGACTCCTTGTCTGGAGGATGGACCAAGGGACTCTCCTGGGCTAATTCCCTTTTAGTGGCCGCCGCCGCTACCTACATGGCATCTACAGGGGGTTCCCTTACTCCAGTGAGATCTGTCGAAGGGTAGAATAAGTATTTTGTCAGGTCTTTTTGGGACTGGCTCCACAGTGTCCGGCGCCTTCCACACCCTGGTAGTGATCAGATCTACCAGGGGGTCAGCTGGAGGGGACACCCAAGAGGTAGACGGGCCTGCTTCAAACGCCTCCAGGAACACAGATTCGTCCGAGGTAGGCTTTGGGGCAGACCCCCCCCCAATCCTGAGCATCTCCATGATGTCTCCAAATGAGACGTCCTAGGGGGGGTGATCTTGGGGAACCTTCCCCTTCCTCCAAATCTGTGTCCTCGGTCAAGTGCCTCCTCTTGCACTTGCGGAATCTCCTCGGGGGGCTGTCCGAGGAGACCTCACCAGCAACGTCATGTTCCAACGGAACGACCTGGGATGCCAGAGCAGGCTGTCCCTGGGACTGGCTGACGGAAGTCAGACCCATCTGAGATGGGGTGCAGGGTGGAGCCGTAGCCAAGGCCAGGAGTCTGGAATCCCTCGACAGAACCCTCTCCACTACGTCGAATGCCGAAGGAGAGCCGCTCTCTCTCGGATCAGACAGCAGACCATCCACCGGATCCGACGGGCGGATCGGGGCCGGAGCAGACGCGGTCGGATCCGAAGGTCCAGTATGATCCGACCTGAGCGGAGCCGAAGGCACACTGAGACCCTCGGATCCGAAGCTCAGCTCTCGGCTCCAAGAGTTTGGATCTGAAGAAAAGGGCCCCAACAGACTCGAGGGCATTGTCAGCGCCGAAGTACCAGATACTGTCGGTGCCGACACCCCCCGGCACTGATGCTACCCAGCACCGAAAACTCCAAACCCGGAAGCGGGTCGGAGAAGGAGCAATTGGGGCAAAAAAAAGGTGTCGAGCTCCCACCGGGGGGTGGGGGGGGCAGGAGCACTCCCATCTGCAGCTGGGCATGGAGGAATCTTCTCATCATCCGGTCCAAGTCTGCGTCCATCAGGATCTGGATGAGGCCACCGAGGCGGGATGGGAGTGCTGTCGACGACTCGCCATGGGCCGGGCCTCCTCCTCCGGTCGTGGTGAAAAAGGAGGGGACCGGAGCCGAGGGGTGGAAGGCTCGGAAGTCCTGGAGGGAGAAGACCGCTTAGCCGGCGGGGCCGATGAAGAGGCCTTGGCCCACCACTTGTGGTGCTTCTCCTTCCGCTTCTCTTTCCTGGACTCCCTATCCTCCTGGCCCGAAGCAGGAGGTTGAGTCCCGGCCAGTGGAAGGGAGGCAGAAGTGGCAGTAGCCGCAGCCGCGGCAGGAGCCACTGTGGGACCGGAGGCAGAAGTCGAGTCCGGGGGCAGCAGTCCCACCAGAACCAGCTTAGTCCTCTGGTCCTTAAGTGCCCTGGCATTGAACGCCGCACATATGGAGCAACCTGACGACAGGTGTCTAACCCTAAGGCACAACACGCACCGAGTGTGGCCATCCGCCGGGGATAGCTTATGGCCACACTCGGTACACTTGGAAAAAACAGCTTTTGGGGCCTCCGACATACTGAAAGAAAACACACACGCTAGGCCCCAACACACAGCACACTCCCTAACGCACTAACGAGGGTGGGGAAGGAAAACTTTGAAGAAGATTAACAGACAGGTAAAAGGAAACTAGAGAGAGACCTGTACACAACACATGCACACTAAATTTACAAAAAAGGAGAGAAAACAGGGTAAAATTTTCTCACAAAAAGACGCTAAGCCTGGATCGAGCTGCTGGATGAAACCACGGCAAACTAGATCTGAGGTCAGGTAGGGTTGGCAGGGGATTATGGGTAGGGGGAGGAGCTTGGAGCTCGGATCTATGCTGTTGCAAACTGCCGGCTTGGATCCGAAGACCCATAGGTTGATGCACAAATGAAGTTAACTACTTCAGATCTGTTGCACCATCTGGTGCTGGTGATGAAGTAGTATAGGTGTACAGGTCAGGCTCACTTCACACCACTCCCCTACCTGAGCCTCAAATCCCAACCACCCTCATGTCCTTTGCATGTATCTTATGTATCTTATCAATCTCCATCCATCTAAATATACTTGGCTAATTAACTTCAATCCTGTGCAACAGTTTTCCTTTCAGTTACCTAACATGTTATCAAATCAGCTGCTCTAACATTAACCTTTCTGCACCCTACTATACCCACCATAGTCACAAATCTCTATGATAGTGTAGTCTAGAGCTTACTTCCACCTACAACAAAACCCTACTTGGTTATCTTTTATCATCTGTCTTGTCCTACTACTATCCTTCCCAAAATGAACATGTTTACATTGCCTTCATTTCGCTTCCTGTCACTCCTATGCCATCTTACATCCTTTCACCCCTTCCAACCAGTTTTATTTCTCCACATGCACTCTCAATCCAGAACAAAACTGCACACCCTATCATATCACTACACCTCTAGCACTACACAACCACTGATCTGTTTAAAATTAGATGCACGGCATAATAAATGAGCATAAATTCAAATGCCCACACTTCAGACATCAGTACCTGAAAAACAATGAACCTTTGTGGTGACATTCATAGATTCATAGATAGGTACTAGGCTACTGGCCCTAGGGCCTATATAAGCCTAGCCAAAAAGGTACCCTGGCTTTCGCCACCCAAGAAAATGTATTTCGTGTGCTCCTGGTTTGTAGGGCCACAGAAGTGATCACCGGGGTGAATTTCCTATCTCCCATCCAATTATCAAAACTTTTCTTGAAGAGTGCTAATGAGGAGCTTTGTTTGATATAGATCGTTTGCTCCAGAGTATGGGAAGTCTGTGGCACAGGAATATATCCCTCCAGCATGTTCTGTTTATTGTAGTGACAAGGTTTAGGTCCCTAGAGCATGTAGCTTGGAGGGATTAGGATTTCTTTAAGTGGAGCATATCCAACAGCTCTGGGTTTGACATAGCTTTGTATGTTAGGCAGAGATCGCCTCTGAGTAGGCGATATGCGATGGAGTAAAGCTTGAGTTTTTTGAGACTGTCTACGTAGGGCATCTGTTTTGGCCGGTAATCCTCTTTGTGAGGTATTTCTGCGGCCTTTCCCATTGTTGTAGATGTCTTGTGAGGTACATACCAACAGAAGCAGTGTACTCTACAATGGGTCTAATGAGTAATGCGTAGAGGGAAAACATGACCTCTTTTTTTCCTGGATGAGAAACCTTTTGTTATGAGGTGTGCCATGTACAAGGATTTCCTGACTACTGTGGTGATGTGATTATCAAAGGAGAGACTACTGTCCACCTATGTCTCAAGGTCTCATCACACTTTAGGTGTTAAGTAGACTACCACTTATGTGGTAGTTTATGGGTACAGAGTTTTTACCAAAAGGGATGACAATCCACTTTTTGGCACCGAGCTTGAGGCCACAGCTTTGACACCAGGCATCTGTCTCAGTGAGGCCCTTTTGTAGGATGTCCACATCATAAGGAGTTTCGATTATGGCTCCTAGTTTGTAGTTATCTGCGAACTTTATTAGCCAAAGACCTTCTTTGTTAGCCTGTACTTCAGAGAAGTAGATATGAAACAAGAGAGGACCCAGGACTGAACCCTGTGGTACTCCACTAGTCACTGGTCTGAAATCGGATTTGGAGTCTGCTACTTTCACAGTGTGGGTTCTGTCAGTGAGCCAGTTGGCAATCCATCTTGGATTTATACCAAGTTGAGTGAGTTTATCTATAATTCCAGAGTGAGGGGATGGTGTTGAAAGCCTTGGCAAGATCTAGATAGGCTGTATGAACCATCTTACCCTCATCTACGGCTTTAGTGACTGCTTCAAACAAGTCTATCAGGTTTAGGAGACATGATCTGCTTTTTACAAACCCAAACTGGGTGGGGTCAGAGTTTGGAAATTACCAATGTCTTTGTTTATAAGTTCCATGATGATACGCTCCATGGCCTTGCAGACCAGGCTCATCAGGCTAATGAGGCAGTAGTTCCTGGGGTCCGTGGTGGCTCCCCCTTTGTAGAGTGGGATAACCGATGTGCGCCATTCAGTAGGCACAAAGCCTGAGGTGAGGTTATGATTGAACATGGAACTTAGGTGGGGTGCCAGTTTGTTCTGTAGTTTGTGTAGAACGCAGCCTGGGATGTTGTCAGGTCCTATAAATGGTGTGTTCTTGGCTTTGGAGAATGTGTTTTTTACCTGTGCAGCCGTGATTACAGGAACTTTGCATTCTTCCGGTATAGAGATGAGCCCTTTAGACGGTAAGAGGGGGGTAAAGTTAGCACTGAACCTATCTGCCAGGATGTTAGCAATATCAGTTGGTTCTGTATATTTAGTGCCATTGTGCTGTAACTCAGGGCAGATCTGAGTGTTGCCATTGAGATTCTTGACACAGCTATAGAATGCTTTGTGGTTGTCTTTAGAATCAGTGGCAATTTTATTTTCGTAACTAGCTTTGGAGGATTTTATGAGAGATCTCAGCTTCTTACTGAGGCTGACCAGGGAGTTCCTCCAATCATGGGATTTTACTCTTTTCTGCAATAGTTTCTTTCTTCTGTTATAGAGTGTTTATGTCAGGGGACCACCAGAATGGCTTCCTTTTTTTTTGGAGGCTAGCATCTTGGTTCTCTTAGGGAAAGTATGATCCATGCACTCGTGTAAGTGCTTATAAAGTGCATTTGTGTAGGATTCAGCAGTCATACCTCTATTGTCCGTCTGCATGGGTATCGTGAAGTTTGCCATTTCTGTCTTAAGAAGCGTGAAGTTGGCTTTGGAGAAATTTTTTACGATGGTTTCCCTAATCGGGGGTGGGGGCGGGATGTGAATGTCTAGGGTGATTAGCTTGTGATTGGATCTAACCAATGAGGAAATGATGTCTGGTGTGGAACTCTGGTCACCCATATTGGTAATGACCAGGTCTAGGATGCTACTGCCTCTAGTGGGGGTGTGGATAAACTGATCCAAGGCATTGGAATTTATGAATTCCAGAAAACGTTGAGCAAAAGAGTTGGTACATGAGTAGCTTTCCCAGTTAATGGTAGGGTAGCTGAAATCGCCCATTATTAGGGTGTTGGGTTGTACCCTAATATTTACCAGTGTATCAAAAAATGAGGTGTGGGAATCCTGGGGCATGGTGGGGGATCTGTAGCAAGTTACAGTTTGGATTGCAGTCTTGCCCAGAGTTAGTTGCACTAGGATAATCTCGGATGCATTATACTGAGCAACTAGCCTGGAGGTGTGGATATCCTTAATAAAAATGTATACGCCTCCACCTTTAGTATTTTGGTCCAGGTTAGGTGGCCGAAAGGTGTGGTATGAATTATAGCCTGGTAATGCAGGGGTGCTCTCTGGAGCCTTGAACCAGGTCTCTATCACTGCACAAATGTGGATGTTCTCCATTTTAAGGAGTGCCTCTAGTGAATGCATTTTGAGGTTTAGACTTCTAGCATTGAGTAGCATTACCCTCAGATTTTGCTTGCTTGTACCCGTTATGGTGGTGAATTTGTCATTTGAACCTTACCTAAAAAAAGCCACTATAGGGGTGGCAAGAGCCTTAGCCAGTATCTCGAATCCCAAAGGCGACAGCTGCAGGCCATCTCTGGCAAAGCATTGTGGTATGTTGATCATGTCATCCCAGGCAGACAGATACTGGATCCTCTTAGAATAACACCAGAAGCTTAGCCAACTGTTGAAGCCAATCATTTTGTCCTTGTATTGTGGTATCATTCTGGGTGACGGCAAGGTGCTGCTCAGGGCTAGGGTCATACCTGCCTGGTCTACAAGATCGGAGAGCTCCTCCATGTCTCTTTTCATGTAGTCCAGGAAGGTACATATCTCAGGTCATTCACACCAACATGGACAATGACAGAGTCATATCTGTACTTGTTGTGGAGTGACTTGAGTGTGTGCGTTATGTGGCGGATCCTGGCACCCAACAGGCAGCTGACAGTAACTTACTCCTTGTTTACCCTGGTGAATGGAACATCAGTGTGCCTGACTAGAGTCACCTTTGACTAGTGTTGGGTACGTTGTTATGCCTTATGGGCTGTGGTTGAGTGGCACACTGAGTTTGGAGGCTGTGTGTCATTTGGGTTGTGTTGGGGTGGAGGTTGCTTGGGTTTCTGCTTTGGAGGTCTCTCTTGCTTGTGCAAAGCACAATGAAGAACTACAAAACTCTGTCAGCTCAACAAAGTTATCAAATATCTCTCCCTTCACCTCCCAGAGATGATCAGGGAAAAAAAAAAGCAGGAGGAATAGATCTACTATATCCCAAGCACCTACTCCATTACCCAATATGTAGAACCTATCCCAAACTTCGAAGAATGCAAAAATACTCACCCCCTTCCTTAATATGAATAACAGAAAAAGCACATGCATTGTTGCACTCTATATATATCTCCAGGTAATATTACTATACTGGAAGATATACTCTCCTGGATATCTAATATCATTTTGAATGAAACCATCACTCTAGGTGACATAAAAATGGACTGGTATAAGCTAACCACTAACTGTGCAACCTCCCGTATAAACTTATTTGGATTCACTCAACTGATTCACCGCCCCACTAGATACAAAAAAATATATAAGACCCCTGGCCAAGTCTCATCAGTATAAAACTACACGTAATCTGCCAAAATTCCACCAGCAAACAATTAACATTTTAAAGGTAATCAACTGCACTATAATAAAAACCCTGCCAACAATAAGCATGCTTAAAACACCACACTGATCGATTACATCGACCACGAAACAGTGGCAAACCACTTTGCAGTTAAGCCACGATAAATAATTATTCAGAGGATAAAAATTCAAAGGAGGATACTCCAGGGTGACTCTGTCACCACTGCTAATTTATCTTGCCCTTAACCCCATTAAGTTATCTACCTAACAGATTAAGTCATGGCTGCAACTTGACTCCCAGAAAACAACAAAGTGTAAAGACTTGTCTTCTTTTTGTAGATGATTTAAAATTGTATAGTTCATCAAATGAGGAACTGAAAGCACAACTTTAAGTGGTCAAAACTTTTTCAGATAACATAAGAATGCCGCTTTGTTTTGATAAAGGTGCAAAAGCAACCTTTCAAGCAGGAAAGCTGCAACACCAAGAAAACATCAGTTTAGCAGAGGAATGTGATATAAGAGAACTTGAGCAAGAGGGAGTCTATAACATTTGGGAATCGATGAAAGATCAATAATAAAACAAACAAATGTGAATCAGACTTAAGGAATATTTTAGAAGACAAATTAATACTGAAAATAACTAGGAACAAAAGCCCAAGCTATAAACGATTTGCTCTTTCTGTCCTAACAAAGTTCTAGAGTGACTGACTGGCCCCACAAGGGGTTGGACATTAAACAAGGAGGGTGCTTCATGCTCATCTAATGATTTATAAATAAAAAAATCAGTGCATACCAAGATTATATATTCCCCATTCTGAAGGAGGCATGGCCATCTTGAAATTGATTACATGTGTAGATCTGCAATCATGGGACTGCACACACATCTGCTGATCTCACAAGACCCAAACGTAGTGAAGGTTTTGAAATATAAGGAGAATTAAGTCTTAGATGACATCCATGCTTAGTTTAGTAGAAGCATATCTGCATCAAGCGGGAATGGAAATCATAACAGAAGTAGATAACACTCAGGCAGCAACTGAATGTGCCAAACAACAAAAGAAAGAATATAAGGTGAAGGATCAGGTGAGAAGGCAGGAAATGTGGAAAATGCATAAATATAGTTACAAGTACAGAAAACTCTTGGAACAACCTCATGATGATCAGGATCGAATGAAAGGAATGGTTAAGGACAGGTGAATTTAACTAAAAGACGAAAGGTTAATATTGGCAGCCCAAAATAGTGGACTCTGCACATGTTGGTTTACAAAGTTCATTGAACATGTGGGAGAAACAGATGAATGTAGGTTTTGTAAAACAGAACTGAAACAGTCACACATCTTGTGGCTGGTTGTGAAATACTAATAGCAGGAGGACTGTATACGGAAAGGCATAATAATGTGGAAAGACTGTTGCACTGAGAATTGTGCAAAATTTATAATATTGAAGTAAATGAAAAACACTGGAAAAATGAGCCACAACATACCACAAAAAATGATATTTACATCACATGGGATCATCCATTACCAACAGTTAAAAAAAAAAAAAAACAGATATAGTAGTCTATGAAAAGAAAACACAAGTAGCACTGATCATTGAAATTGTTACAAACAGTGACTACAGTGTCTTACGTACAGAGAGAGAGAGAGACAAAGTCATAAAATACTAGGATTTGCAGGCAGAAACGAGGGCAATGTGGAAGAAAGATACCCAGACAGTTTCAGTGGTAGTAGGAGCAATGTGTCTCATAAAAATAAAGAATTTGCCAATCATACTTGGATGTTACAGACAGATGCAACTCCATACAAACTACATGAGGAGTCATTACTGGGCACATTGCAGGTGCTGTGAAGAGCACTTCTGGCTAACATCAAAGACTGAAACAAGACTAATTTCATGAACTTTAATCATACTTTGACTTAGGGCTGGGTTCCATTCCCATCATGGTATTAGAAACCCAAAAGACTTGGAGAAATTAAAAAGGGAAACATCCTGCCATCATATATTTGACCACCATATTCCTAAACACGATAAACAGTTTTGCCTTTAAGCAACTTGGCAACCAGATTAAAAAAAAAAAGTTAATCTTAACAGGAAACTATTTTATACACATATTCAATCCAATCACAAATTAAATTAAAAAAAATCTGGTCTTCAATTAATTCCCTAATAATACTCACTGCAAACACACAGATTTCAACAATTACTTCATTGAAAACATTGCCCTCCCTAACCAAACATAAACCTACCCCTACCAACCCCTTGGTTCAACTACCCTAAATTCTGTAACAACTCAATGCTCCTTTACATCCAGAAACAAACCAAGCTAACGGTATTCCTCACCCATCCTTCACTTTAACTGCAGTACCTACCAACCTAATTAAAACTACTTCTAAAACTGAAACCATGCTCTACCTCTGCCAACAACCTGCCACCTGAATACCTAAATCTAGCTGCTGACAATGCAGCATATTCGGTAAGCATCCCTCTGCCAACAACCTGCCACCAGAATAACTAAAGCTAGCCGCTGACAATATAGCATCCTAATCAACAGATTTATACAGGAAGAACACATTTCCCCCTATAAAGGGAGGGGAATCAAATGAAAGATCAAATTTATACCCCAATACAATACTCTCTTCTTCTTAAAAACTATTAGAAAAATGCATTCATAGAAATTTCTCTAATACCCTTCAAAACCAACTCCTTACTCCCACACAGCATGGATTTTGACTCGCACACACAGTAACATTCACACTTATATACTTAAAAGACACTGTAAATGAAGAAGGGACTTGGGCAATCTTTTCTCCCTTTATAACAGCCAACTATCTAATAGATAATCTGTAAAATGTCACATCTCTCTCTCTAACCATATCTACACAGTCTTACAGGCATTCCACAAGGTTTCATTCTCTGCTCCCTCTTATTCAATAGTTTCATCAGTAAGATGCACATTGCCTCTTATCAAGCCTTATTAATCAAATTTGCCAACGTCTGTACGCTTATATGCGCATCTAACAACATGGCACATCAGCATACAACAAGAAGCTGGATCTTGAGGACATATCATAAACAATAAGCTGTGCAAAGTAGAAGGATTTTCTAACTATGAGAGAAACATAGTGATCTAAGGACAGACCATCATTAACATAGATGCCCCAAGTTCCAGATAACTGTGTCCCATTTAAGTGGAGCATTATTACACAGAACTTACTAGTAATGTTAAATTTAGCAGAGGAAATATATGTCTGCATTTCTTGACAGTAAGTCCTTGATTAACACAGCAATCACTTGCTTGGTCAAGCTCTTGTTGGAGAATCTAAGTAATAGAAAAAGGTTTAATAAATGCCCTCAGTGTGAAATACTCTATTGATATCAGTTTTCATGCTAGCACAGTGATGCAAACAATAGCAGTAAGGCTAAAGTCTGCAATTCCCAGGATCAACAGAGGGGCCATTTTTAGGTAACAGCGCTACAGCAGTTGTTCTACACCTTGAGGATACAAACAGCGGGGATATTTGGGGTGACAACTTCATTAGATATAGCACTTCTCAGGAGATATTCAGGGATATTATCAGGACCCATGGAATTGGTGTTTTTAATTTTGGAAAGTGAGAAAAGGGCTTTGTCTAAAGTGATTGTGAGTGGGGAAAGTATGAGGGGGAATTGTAGGATGGGGAGAAAGAGGAGGGTAGGTTGTAAAAAATTGGAAGACAAACTGTCAACAATAATATCAGCAGTGTCCTCAGGTCAGATACGTAAATGCCATTAGAGTTAAGTTCAGTAAGAATTCTTAGTTACTACTATGCTTCCTAAAATAGCTGAAAGCGGCTTTATGGTGGTTTTCGGAATTGGCAGCAACTCTTACGTTCATAACTGGCCTTCCATTTCTTAATGGTAAGACTGAAAAATTTCCCCACCAGCTTTAAATGCCTTTTATACTGGTGACGTGGAGAATGTTTAAAGATGAGGAGCCTTTTTTTTCTTGTACAGTTTGTTGATATGGTGGGGAGCTTGATATGGTAGTTTCAGCACATGGGTGTAACTTTACATTTGCTACTATGCTGTTAAGACTAGTATCCTACTTATCCAATCAGCAACAAAAACAGACCACAGCAACTAACAGAACATGCAAAGCCACACAGCAAAGACAAAACAGAGGCACCAGCAAAGCCAACAACACTTACTTAAAACAACAGCTCTAGTTTAGTGAGCAGGATGCGAACACAGTAAACTTCAAATGAGAAAATAATTGGTAGGCTGTGATGTGAAATCTTTCCAGATGAGTGACTGGTCCATAAAAGAGGGCAGAATAGGAAAAGTCAACAATCTGCTGACACAGAATAACCATGCAATAAACATACAAACAGCTTGAGGCTCTCTCTCTGAAGCAAGCTGTTCAGCAGTAAATTATATCTGGAGAAAGTTGAAGAGCATTATGGGAGATGGAGAGACGTTAAGAGTCTGAGAAAGTCTTAAAGGTGTCCAGGTGAGTAGTACCAATGCTAGTCCAATATGTTGAAGAGGATACACTGAATCATGTAAGGCAATACAGGTGCATAAGTAAAACATACCATAACAGATGTTCGAATGATCACTGCTACAGTAGCCTTAGCCATATGGGTTATATCTTGCCAAAAATATAACAGCCAACCAGCCAGCTTCCAAAGCTTCAGGGCACCTTCTATGTGCCCAAACTGTCAGTGAGCTTGAGCTGAGATGACTAAAAAGTCAGGGTACCAAGGCCTTCAGAGTTTTTATGCCAACTGAGAGAGAAAGAATGAGCCCTGAAAAGGTAAGTGCTAAGAAAATAAACAAAGATCCTCTGCCTGGCAACAAAAAACGTACATAAATAGGGAGACAGAAGAAGGCAGAAGCAGCTACAGCAGCAACAGTGATAATTCAAATATCTACTGTTATGATAAGTTTACTTCCATGTTTATCATACTGGTTACTGATGCAATAGCCTTTGCTACATGGGTAGATTACCACAGCTTAAACTGACCGGGATGAGGAAGGATGAAGGTCCAGGTGCTCCTGCAAAGCCTGTCCTGGACCTGGAGAAGAAACATAATATGTAGCGCTTTATAAAGTTATGCAGAATTTCCAAAACACCACAGATGAAATCAAGGCCTCATATGTATTTACTGATTGACTGACTGGCATTGGTTTGCCAGGAAAGCCTGTCCGAGCAGTGGTCTTTTAACAGAAGAGGCCTGGGGAGAAAAGCTCCATTATACAGACATCATGGATATCATTTGCATTGTTTCATCATGTGCAGTCAGTTCATTCATGAGCAACAGTTCCATTATTCCAACCTACTTGACATCAGTTACATCATTTATAAATACTTTTGACTGAAAATAACAGTCACATGGGTCGTATCAGAGTAAGCCTGGACTCTGCCTGGAAGTGTCTTTTTGTGGTGGGAATAACAATAAAATGAGACAACCATTTGGAAACAGTCTGCTTTAACACAACTTGCTCTTCCTTTCCATCTTCACAACAAATAAACTTATCAAGGTTCCTGACAATTTTATTTCTGTCAAGGTATTAGCGGTATCTGTGAACATCCAAAGTATAGTGCATCTTTTCTCATTCACTTGTAGGTTTTGGAAAGAAGAGAGGGAGAAAGACAGCTTGACTCAAAGTAAACTTGGGCACCATGTAGGCACACAAGAAGAACAAGTCCTTAAGGAAACCCTATCTCTGTTGAAAATGAGGTATGGCTGGTCCAGCATAAGACCTTGCAACTCAGACACTCTTCTTGCAAAATTCAGAGCAAAAGTGTTTTCCATGACAATAATCCCTAGTTAGCCCGATAAGCTGATTCAAATTGAGCAACAGTTAACTTTTCCAAGACAAAATTAAGATTCCAAGGAGGACCTACCTATTTTCAATGAGGCTTGGTATGCAACACCCATTTCAAACACATTTTTACATGTGACTGTACTATCAGAGGGGGCTCTATGGGCAGATACGCTGAAATATCAGATAGGTGTACACTGATGGAGCAGGAGTAATACGGTTTTTCTAAAACAAACCTGGCAAAGGAATCCCAGATCAAACAGCCAGGAGAGGAAGAGAAAAAAACCCAGCGTAGAAAATTGCTTTAACCTAGTAGTTAATCTAAGCACGTTTTGAATAAAGAACAACTAATGTTACTGAACAAAGGTTTAACATTCATTCCCTCCCTTTCATTTGATCTGAGCGAGTTTTCAATAGAAGCCAAGTATTTTGGCAGGTATGTATGTATCCTTGAAAAATATCTTTTGCAACCAGCTGACAGCTTTTACCTCGTATTTAAAGAAACCTAGTACTTTCACTCCCATTAATCCTCCAGCAGTAGAACTTTTCATTAAACTCTGTGAAGGGGAAGTAGAGAAATTAAGGCAAAGCAATCAATGTGGATCACATTATTATAATATTACCATGCAGGAAAAAGAAGCGCTCTTTGATTTATAGAAAAATCAAGACATAGTAATCAAACCTTCGGACAAAGGTGGCGGTATTGTGGTACTTGATGCTGAATGGTTCTATGCTTCAATGTTGCAAGATGAGAAAACCTACCAGAAAATTAGTAAATTTGAACTAAATAAAATCTTAATTACAGTGAAAGAAGATCTATATGATATGGTAATGCAAGGACAAATAAACCAGGAGCTTTATGATTTTTTTTTGAGACACCACACCCCACGATACTATCCATCAGCGGATTGCCTAAAATTCATAAGGATATTTCCAACCCCCCCCCCCAATCCCATTGTTTCTGGCTGAGGTTGGGTCACTGAATCTCTTTCAATGTATGTGGAGAAACAAATAAAAGTTTTATTATCAGCAGTACCACCAGTTCTTAAATACACTAGCATGTCATTGGATCAATTGAAGATGGTTCACAGCAGACTGAAAAAATATTATAATATTTTATTAGTAACATTAGACATTTAAAGCCTGTTTACCTCTATTCCAAATGAGTATGGCATAGAATCTGTGGGAAACTTCATTACAAGGAATACATGCAACTTGGATATAGAACTTATTTGTACACTGCTTGAGATTGTGCTGGAAACAAACATCTTTTATTATGGGAAGAATTATTATTGGCAACGCTGGGGAGTAGCTATGGGAACACCATGTGCAAACAGCTATTCTAACTTAGTGTTAGCAGAGTAGGAGACAGAGAGAAAGTCCTTGCAGACTCTACCCCCTGGTTCGAGAATGTGGTTTATTATGCTCGGTTTGTGGATGATGTCCTCCTTATTTGAATGGACATAAAGAACAGCTACAGTCTTTTGTAGCATACTTAAATGAAACTACCACTTTCTTGAAATTTACTGTTCAATCATCGGACACTAATATAGACTTCTTGGACGTAACCTTATTTTTAGATCAAGAGAAGGAGATTGGTATTAGGATACATAGGAAAGAGACTTCGAAGAACCATTACCTACATAAAAGTAGTATGCATCCTAAGCATATTTCAAAGAATATCATGGAGAATGAAATTATAAGGATATCAAGACTTTGCACCAGTGAATCAGACTACGAAAAAGGAGTTTCATATTTACAAAATAATCTAAAAGAAAGAGGTTACAGTACTAATGACGTTACACTAAGAAATGAGGAGCCAATAAACTTAAGGAAAAATAAACGAGCCCCACTACTATACAGAACTAATACTCCCAGTAATAGAAGGGCATCTGCTAATCATACTAGAAGTGGCGTAAATTTTGATTTAACATATACCAACAACTGGCATGAAATATGTGGGATCATAAAGAAATATTGGCCCATTCTAACACAAGATGACAAGATATGGGAGACTACAGGTGAAACACCTAGATTCACCTTTAAAAATAAAAAGAACTTGAAACGTCTGCTCTGCATGAAGGATGGTGTGAAGAATGCATCTATTACAGTGACAAAAAAAGGAACTTCTCGCTGTGGCAGATGCATGGCTTGTAATAGTATTTATACCAGCAATTCATTCATACATCCTGTTAGCAAAATCCAGTATCATTTCTCTTGCCAAGCTGATTGTAATACCCCTCATGTTGTGTACCTGGCTACTTGTTCAGACTGTCCTGCTTATTACGTAGGCAAAACTGACCAGTGCTTCAAAAACAGAGTTTTGAGACATCGAGACATTCGTCACAAAGACCCTAAGAATTGTCTTGCTAGCCATATTATGCAATTTCCTTCCCATCAATTTTATTTTAAACTGTTAGAAACTACTTTCTTGTGCATGAAACAAGGGGACACTACTAATGCTAAAGAACGTAATGAAATTAAATGGATTATGAACTTGAGAGTGGATAAGCCGCCAGGCTTGAATGCGATTGTTTCTTTACGACCCATATTAAAGAACAGGAGACCTACTACTGGATGAAAAGGAGGAGTGTCTGCTTTCAACCATTTTTATTGGTCTACAGTTGATTGGATCATGGAGAAGGAGTTGGCTTTACACTGACCCTTGATTGGATGGAAGTTCAATGGATGAAAAAAAGGAGTGTCTGCTTTTCGACCATTTTCATTTGGTCTACAGCTGATTGGATCCTGGAGAAGGAGTTGGTTTTGCACTGACCCTTGATTGGATGGAAGTGGCTTTTTAATGAATATTCCCCTATCCTATTATACAATCTGAAGGAGGATATTTCTGAAAGCACTTATCGTTAAGAAAAACAGGGTATTTCATTTTCTCATTTTACTTGTTCTATGTTCCACGTTTTAAAGGATTCAGTCATTCGTGGTGGTGTTTTTGTTTTTTTACGTACAATTCAACCATGGTCATTCCTTCTTGCCTACAGTTATAGTATTTCACTTCTTTGTCAAGCTACCTGGGTCAGTCCTCACTCTGTAAACCAACATCAGCTGTGCAATGGATTCTACCTAAACACTTTAAACAGGCATCTTAGTAAAGGAATAGCAAGCAAAAAGAGAAAACCTTAAGGTCCATTTCCAAGTTATCCTGCCAACTGTGCTTAGTGTCCTGGACTTCAACCTTTTACTTTTTATAATCAAGTAAAGGCAGGAAGTATCTCTGTGGTGGCTCACTGCTTGACTCTTCCTTTCAAAACACTTCCATCTCAGTAGATAAATTCCCTTTAGGGTTAGCCTACCCCACTAAAGTGGAAAAACATACATTGTTTTACTGTCAAACAATTATTACCGTTGCCTCTTCTCCAAGTTCTAATTTCTGAACAACTCATGTATTTCTTCCTATACTTTTTGAGCTCACTGATGAATACAGACCTTGTCTAACTCCCACGCAAGTGGGAGTGGTGTCCCTCTTTGCTCCTCTCCCACCCCAAATCCTCCAGCCACTCCCTCCAGATCACACATTATATTTGCTCTAATCTCCACCCACTGCCATACCCTCACGACATACCTCTTAAAGACATCACCATGAAACCACATAACCCTCATCTCTCTGATCTCATAGTTAGTAATACAATATTACTGAAGTCTTATCTTCTGCTTATAACCTCCTATGTAAACGCAACACGTATCCCAATCAGTAAAATATTCCACTTTGCACAACTTACCCTGTTCTACCTCCACCTTTCTTCTTCAGCTACCTCATCCCTTACTACCAATAACAAACATCTTCATAAAACACTTACACAACCAGCCATCAAAGCACTATATTTTACCCCTATTTCCACAAGTTCCTCAAAAACAAACCGCCACCACAACCCCAGTCATTACACCAAACCTAATCTTCAGCTCACAACTGTCAGGACCACTCTTCTATAGAATTACTACAACTCGAAACATTTTTCTCTCTGAATAAAATCTAAGACCCCATTCAGACTATCTTCCATAATCTTTATACTCCTTAAGAGCAACATTGTAAACAACCCATGCCCAGCAACTCCCTTTCCTCAACATCAGAACTATTCCCTTCCCGCACTAGCCTGTGCCCTCCACAATGTACACAGCATCAGAAACAAGCTACAACACAAATGCTTTTACTTCCCAGAACAAACCAGGCATTCTAGCATCATGGATCAAATTTGACTCCCCCCAACTCCAACCCTGTCTAAACTCCTACAGGTATGTCAGTGATGACAGACCAGGCAAACAATCAAGTGGAGGATCTCTAATTTTGTACAGAAATAACCTAAGCCCAAATGTTATTTCCCAAGGAAACTCCTTATCACGGAGTCCTAACTGGATTCGTCTAAGATTTCCATCTCTCAAAGGTAAACCACTAATGATTGCCACAGCCTATCCACCATCCCCTATTTCGCTAGATAAATTCAAATTAGTCATCACTTGTTTGTCTTTTCGGCTTTTCCCGGTTAGGGGTCGCCACAGCGGAACTCCATTCCACTAATGACTGGCAGTAGATTTTTTTTATGGTGCAAAGTTGCCAGCCAGACGCCCAACCTTCAGAGAAGGCAAGCCCATTCACTCATGTCTTTCGGAGGCCACTTGACCGCAGGGAGGACATACAGACTCCACACAGACGGCACTCCAGCCGTGAATCGAACAGGAGAACCTCTTGCTGTGAGGCAACAATGCTACCGCTGTACCACCGCAGCTTCAAATGTCCCAAAATTAACAACATAACCATTCTAGGTGATTTCAATCCTAATTACCTTGGCCCTCTCATCTATCATGAGTACTTTTGTAGCAGAACTAGGTCTCCTTCAACTCATAAAAGAGCCAACAAGACCTAACCACAAGTCCTCCACACGACGTGATTTATTACAAATGTACCAAACTATATGTCCAACTTAAACACACTGCCACCACCACTAAGTGGCCGCTGCCCAATCACCTTTACGGTGGTCAACCATCCTATAAAACTACCACCAATATTAAAAACTTTCAGAAACTAGAGTAGCACAAATAGAGACAAATTCAGAACCTTTCTCACAGCCCACAGCAGGAATAATACACATTCCTTTCATGACTCTGATATAGAAGCTGTAAGCCTAAGCAATTTTCTACTCCAGCTGCAAGACAAATGCTTCCCACTTATCCATGGACCTTATAAATCCCCCCAAAACTGAATGGCTATCAACTAAACTCAAACATATTTTAACTGTAAAAGATGAAGCACGGAAAAAATGGAAACAAACACCCTGCAACTGACAACCTCACCTCCTTTACAACCTAATAATCTAGTCAAGAAGTCCATCAGAAGGCACAAAATAAATCTCCAAATAAAACAGATTACGCTCTTAAATTCCAGTAACACCTTTGGAAAGAGGTTAACCTACTCTCCTCAAGATACCCTGTATACAAACACCAATCAATGTGGTACAACAAAACTTTCTCCAGAGGATTTCCTTATCTTCCATCAATAAAATCCAACATCTCCCACAGATCATGCATTGCACACTGCACCACCAATCACCCCAGTCTTCCACTTCAAATGCACACATCCCAAAAGACGTCTCTATTCAATTTGAAAATATTTCAACTAAAACCCTTCCTGGATCTGACAACATAAACTCCTTGTTCATACATCATTGCAGAGAGCAGGTATATATTCCTCT